>NC_056442.1:60977742-61007742 GCF_018296145.1 Oncorhynchus tshawytscha | reverse complement strand
TGGTTGACTGGCAGATCTGGAAGAGTCTGGTTGACTGGTGGATCTGGAAGAGTCTGGCTGACTGGCGGATCTGGAAGAGTCTGGCTGACTGGCGGATCTGGAAGAGTCTGGCTGACTGGCGGATCTGGAAGAGTCTGGCTGACTGGCGGATCTGGAAGAGTCTGGCTGACTGGCGGATCTGGAAGAGTCTGGCTGACTGGCGGATCTGGAAGAGTCTGGCTGACTGACGGATCTGGAAGAGTCTGGTTGACTGGCAGATCTGGAAGAGTCTGGCTGACTGGCAGATCTGGAAGAGTCTGGCTGACTGGCGGATCTGGAAGAGTCTGGTTGACTGGCAGATCTGGAAGAGTCTGGCTGACTGGCGGATCATGGCAGACTGACTGATCTGGCTGTTCCATGCTGACTGGCGGCTCTGGCTGCTCCACGCTGACTGGCGGCTCTGGCTGCTCCATATAGGCTGACAGCTCTGGAGGCTTCTTACAGACTGGCAGCTCTGGCGGCTCCGTGCAGACTGGCTGCTCCTTACAGACTGGCAGCTCCTTACAGACGGGCAGCTCCGTGCAGACTGGCAGCTCCGTGCAGACTGGCAGCTCCGTGCAGACTGGCAGCTCCGTGCAGACTGGCAGCTCCGTGCAGACTGGCAGCTCCGTGCAGACTGGCAGCTCCTTGCAGACTGGCAGCTCCTTGCAGACTGGCAGCTCCTTGCAGACTGACAGCTCTGGCTGCTCCATGCAGACTGGCAGCTCTGGCTGCTCCATGCAGACTGGCAGCTCTGGCTGCTCCATGCAGACTGGCAGCTCTGGCTGCTCCATGCAGACTGGCAGCTCTGGCTGCTTCATGCAGACTGACAGCTCTGGCTGCTCCATGCAGACTGGCAGCTCTGGCTGCTCCATGCAAACTGACAGCTCTGGCTGCTTCATGCTGACTGACAGCTCTGACTGCTCCATGCAGGCTGGCAGCTCTGGCTGCGCTGAACAGGCAGGAGACTCCAGCAGCGCTGTAGAGGAAGAAGGCTCTAGCTGCGCTGAACAGGCGGGAGACTCCGGCAGCGCAGGAGATGAGGAAGGCTCTGACAGCGCTAGATAGACGGGAGACTCCGGCAGCGCTGGAGAGCCGAGGCGCACTGTAGGCCTGATGCGTGGTGCTGGCACTGGTGGTACTGGGCCGAGAACACCCACAGGAAGCCTGGTGCGGGGAGCTGCCACCGGAGGGTTGGTGTGTGGAGGTGGCACAGGATGGGCTAGACCATGAAGGCGTACTGGAGATCTTGAGAGCAGTGCTGGCACAGGACGTGCAAGGCTAGGGATGTGCACAGGAGGCCTGGTACGTGAGGCTGGCACCAACTTCACCAGCCGACTAACACGCACCTCAGGACGAGTATGGAGCGCTGACCCAGGTGCCATCAAATCCCCGACACGTTCCGTCGGGCGAATTCCATGCAAAAAGCACCAACACAGCAACTCCCTCATTTCTCTCTCCTCCAATTTCCCCATTAACTCCTTCACAGTCTCTGCTTCGCTCACCTCCAACACCGGCTCTGGTTCTGGTCTCCTCCTTGGCTCCTCACGATAAACAGGGAGAGATGGCTCAGGTCTGACTCCTGACTCTGCCACACTCTCCCTGAGCCCCCCCCCCCCAAGACATTTTTGGGGCTGACTCTCAGGCTTCCTTCCGAGTCGCCGTGTTGCCTCCTCATACCGGCGCCTCTCCGTTTTCGCCGCCTCCAGTTCTTCTTTGGGGCGGCGATATTCTCCAGGCTGAGCCCTGAGCTACAAAACAAAGAACGTAACGAAAACCGAAACAGCCTATACTAGTGTAAACTAACACAGAGACAGGAACAAGGACACTAAGGACAATCACCCACAAAACCCAACACAAAACAGGCTACCTAAATATGGTTCCCAATCAGAGACAATGACTAACACCTGCCTCTGTTTGAGAACCATATCAGGCCAAACATAGAAATAGACAAACCAGACACACAACATAGAATGCCCACCCAGCTCACGTCCTGACCAACACTAAAACAAGGAAAACACATACGAACGATGGTCAGAACGTGACATAGCCTGTCTTCTGTTTGGGGGACATGTCTGCCTAGGGCGGCCTTTCTCAATAGCAAGGCTATGCTCACTGAGTCTGTACATAGTCAAAACTTTCCTTAAGTTTGGGATGTCACAGTGGTCAGGTATTCTGCCACTGTGTACTCTCTGTTTAGGGCCAAATAACATTCTAGTTTGCTCTGTTTTTTTTGTGAATGCTTTCCAATGTGTCAAGTAATTATCTTTTTATTTTCTCATGATATGGTTGGGTCTCTCTCTCTCGCTCTCTCTCTCTCTCTCTCTCTCTCTCTCTCAATTCAATTCAATTAAATGGGGCTTTATTGGCATAGGCAACATGTGTTAACGTTGCCAAAGCAAGTGAAGTTGATAACATACAAAAGTGAAATCAACAATAAAAAGTAACAGTAAACATTACAGTCACAGAAGTTCCAAAATAATAAAGACATTTAAAATGTCATATTATGTCATTAAACACACACTCTCTCTCTCTCTCTCCTTCCTCTCTCTCTCCCTCCCCTTTCTCTCTCTCTCTCTCTCTCTCACCCTCCTCTCTTCCTCTCTCCTCTCTCTCCCTCCTTTTCTCTCTCTCTCACCCTGCTCTCTCTCTCTCTCCTCTCTCTCTCTCCCTCCTCTTTCTCTCTCTCTGTGAGAGAGAGAAAGAGAGAGAGGTAGAGGGAAGGAAGGAGACAAATACAGAGCGATACATAGAAAGCAGGAGTAGTGCTGTCTGATTGAAGTGTGTGATCCAGGTCAGTCTGAGGTCTAGTCACTCCATCCCAAATGATACCCTAATCCCTAAATAGTCCACTACCTTTGACCATTTGGAACAAATACCTAGTGTCTGCTGCTCAGAATGGATGGGCGTTGTTGATGGCTTGTCATGTCTTACCCAAACAACAAAGAGACATGGAAGCATCAGTTCCACCTCCTACCAGGAACCTAACTAAATTGGAGAATAAATGAGATGTGTTGGTAATTTGGGACATAACCTGAGTGGTGGCCGAGCTCAGGGGAAGATAAGAGAGATGAAGACTGTCTTCGTCCACAGAGACGAAGACAGGGAAAGACAGTGGATTGTCCTTGGATCAATTACAATTTGTCCTCTTGGGACTTTAATTAAAACACACACACATACACAGCAGATAATCCAAGCCATTGTAATCAGTGAGGAGAAGAAGAGTAGCTGGGGGATTGAAACGTAATTTAACATCACATTGTTGGGTGGATGAATGATCTCGTCCCTTCCAACACACTGACGGGAAGGAGCAGAGACACATGCTACTGTTGGACTCAGCTCTGATGTACACTACCATTCAAAAGTTTGGGGTCACTTAGAAATGTCCTCGTTTTTTGAAAAATACATTTATTGTCCATTAAAATAACATCATATTGATGAGAAATACAGTGCAGACATTGTTAATGTTGTAAATGACTATTGTAGCTGGAAACGGCAACATTTTTTATGGAATATCAAATCAAATCAAATCAAATTTTATTTGTCACATACACATGGTTAGCAGATGTTAATGCGAGTGTAGCGAAATGCTTGTGCTTCTAGTTCCGACAATGCAGTAATAACGAGCAAGTAATCTAACTAACAATTCCAAAAAAAACTACTGTCTTATACACAGTGTAAGGGGATAAAGAATATGTACATAAGGATATATGAATGAGTGATGGTACAGAGCAGCATAGGCAAGATACAGTAGATGATATCGAGTACAGTATATACATATGAGATAAGTATGTAAACCAAGTGGCATAGTTAAAGTGGCTAGTGATACATGTATTACATAAGGATGCAGTCGATGATATAGAGTACAGTATCAACGTATGCATATGAGATGAACAATGTAGGGTAAGTAACATTATATAAGGTAGCATTGTTTAAAGTGGCTAGTGATATATTTACATCATTTCCCATCAATTCCCATGATTAAAGTGGCTGGAGTAGAGTCAGTGTCATTGACAGTGTGTTGGCAGTAGCCACTCAATGTTAGTGGTGGCTGTTTAACAGTCTGATGGCCTTGAGATAGAAGCTGTTTTTCAGTCTCTCGGTCCCAGCTTTGATGCACCTGTACTGACCTCGCCTTCTGGATGACAGCGGGGTGAACAGGCAGTGGCTCGGGTGGTTGATGTCCTTGATGATCTTTATGGCCTTCCTGTAGCATCGGGTGGTGTAGGTGTCCTGGAGGGCAGGTAGTTTGCCCCGGTGATGCGTTGTGCAGACCTCACTACCCTCTGGAGAGCCTTACGGTTGAGGGCGGTGCAGTTGCCATACCAGGCGGTGATACAGCCCGCCAGGATGCTCTCGATTGTGCATCTGTAGAAGTTTGTGAGTGCTTTTGGTGACAAGCCGAATTTCTTCAGCCTCCTGAGGTTGAAGAGGCGCTGCTGCGCCTTCCTCACGATGCTGTCTGTGTGAGTGGACCAATTCAGTTTGTCTGTGATGTGTATGCCGAGGAACTTAAAACTTGCTACCCTCTCCACTACTGTTCTATCGATGTGGATGGGGGTGTTCCCTCTGCTGTTTCCTGAAGTCCACAATCATCTCCTTAGTTTTGTTGACGTTGAGTGTGAGGTTATTTTCCTGACACCACACTCCGAGGGCCCTCACCTCCTCCCTGTAGGCCGATGGGCGTTGTTGGTAATCAAGCCTACCACTGTTGTGTGTCCGCAAACTTGATGATTGAGTTGGAGGCGTGCATGGCCACGCAGTCGTGGGTGAACAGGGAGTACAGGAGGGGGCTCAGAACGCACCCTTGTGGGGCCCCAGTGTTGAGGATCAGCGGGGAGGAGATGTTGTTGCCTACCCTCACCACCTGGGGGCGGCCCGTCAGGAAGTCCAGTACCCAGTTGCACAGGGCGGGGTCGAGACCCAGGGTCTCGAGCTTGATGACGAGCTTGGAGGGTACTATGGTGTTGAATGCCGAGCTGTAGTCGATGAACAGCATTCTCACATAGGTATTCCTCTTGTCCAGATGGGTTAGGGCAGTGTGCAGTGTGGTTGAGATTGCATCGTCTGTGGACCTATTTAAGTAAGCAAATTGGAGTGGGTCAAGGGTGTCAGGTAGGGTGGAGGTGATATGGTCCTTGACTAGTCTCTCAAAGCACTTCATGATGACGGATGTGAGTGCTACGGGCGGTAGTCGTTTAGCTCAGTTACCTTAGCTTTCTTGGGAACAGGAACAATGGTGGCCCTCTTGAAGCATGTGGGAACAGCAGACTGGTATAGGGATTGGTTGAATATGTCCGTAAACACACCGGCCAGCTGGTCTGCGCATGCTCTGAGGGCGCGGCTGGGGATGCCGTCTGGGCCTGCAGCCTTGCGAGGGTTAACACGTTTAAATGTCTTACTCACTTCGGCTGCAGTGAAGGAGAGACCGCATGATTCCGTTGCAGGCCGTGTCAGTGGCACTGTATTGTCCTCAAAGCGGGCAAAAAGTTATTTAGTCTGCCTGGGAGCAAGACATCCTGGTCCGTGACTGGGCTGGGTTTCTTCCTGTAGTCCGTGATTGACTGTAGACCCTGCCACATACCTCTTGTGTCTGAGCCGTTGAATTGAGATTCTACTTTGTCTCTGTACTGGCGCTTAGCTTGTTTGATAGCCTTGCGGAGGGAATAGTTGCACTGTTTGTATTCAGTCATGTTACCAGACACCTTGCCCTGATTAAAAGCAGTGGTTCGTGCCTTCAGTTTCACACGAATGCTGCCATCAATCCACGGTTTCTGGTTAGGGAATGTTTTAATCGTTGCTATGGGAAGCATCTTCAACGCACGTTCTAATGAACTCGCACACCGTATCAGCGTATTCGTCAATGTTGTTGTCTGACGCAATCGAAACATCTCCCAGTCCACGTGATGGAAGCAGTCTTGGAGTGTGGAGTCAGCTTGGTCAGACCAGCGTTGGACAGACCTCAGCGTGGGAGCTTCTTGTTTTAGTTTCTGTCTGTCAACAAAATGGAGTCGTGGTCAGCTTTTCCGAAAGGGGGCGGGGCAGGGCCTTATATGCGTCCGGAAGTTAGAGTAACAATGATCCAGGGTCTTTCCACCCCTGGTTGCGCAATCAATATGCTGATAAAATTTAGGAGTCTTGTTTTCAGATTAGCCTTGTTAAAATCCCCAGCTACAATGAATGCAGCCTCCGGATAAATCGTTTCCAGTTTGCAGAGAGTTAAATAAAGTTCGTTCAGAGCCATCGATGTGTCTGCTTTCGATGTGTCGATGTGTCTACATAGGCGTTCAGAGGCCCATTATCAGCAACCATCACTCCTGTGTTCCAACGGCACGTTGTGTGAGCTAATCCAAGTCTATCATTTTAAAAGGCTGATTGATCATGAGAAAACCCTTGTGCAGTTATGTTAGCACAGCCGGAATAGAAAGAGGAGTGGGAGGCCCCGGTGCACAACTGAGCAAGAGGAAAAGTACATTAGAGTGTCTAGTTTGAGAAACAGATGCCTCACAAGTCCTCAACTGGGAGCTTCATTAAATAGTACCCACAAAACACCAGTCTCAACGTAAACAGTGAAGAGGTGACTCCAGGGATGCTTGCCTTCTAGGCAGAGTTGCAAAGAAAAAGCCATATCTCAGACTGGCCAATAAAAATAAAAGATTAAGATGGGCAAAAGAACACAGACACTGGACAGAGGAACTCTGTCTAGTAGGCCAGCATGTGTTAGAGGAAACATCATACACCTGGTGACGGTGTCAGAGTGCAGGCGCACGGCCTGCCACAGGAGTCGCTAGAGCGCAATGGGACAAGGAAATATCGGCCAAACCCTCCCCTAACCCGGACGACTCTGGGCCAATCGTGTGCCACCTCATTGGTCTCCCAGTTACGGCCAACTGTGACACAGCCTGGGATTGAAACCGGGTCTGTAGTGATGCCTCAAGCACTGCGAACCAGTGCCTTAGACCACTGTGCCACTCGGGAGGCCCCCGCAAATAGATTTTAACAAACAATTGGTCCCCCAAAAAATGCGTCCCTCCGTTGAATTTCAAAATCCCGATGTTTGCCCACCCCTGCTATAGATGAATCATCTCCTTTCTCCTCCGTTCCAACACACCCTGATGTATAGGAGAGAGCAGAAACACATGCTATAACTATGTCCCAAATGGTGCCCTTTATAGTGCACTACTTTAGACCAGGGCCCAAGTAACTTTCCTTTTCCTGTCATCTTCTAGTGAAGGAAGAGGGCTCAACGGTACATAGGGAATCAGGTGCCTTGTGGGATGTACTCTAATCTACTGTCTGAGGGAGAGGTGCTATCGCTCAGCTTCAGACAGAGAAGAAAGCACTGTGACTGGTGTTTTGGAGGCTGGAGACTGGTGATATGGAGACTGGTGATATGGAGACTGGAGACTGGTGATATGGAGACTGTTGTTATATAGACTGGTGTTATGGATACTGGAGACTGGTGATATGGAGACTGTTGTTATATAGACTGGTGTTATGGAGACTGGAGATATGGAGACCAGAGACTGGTAATATGGAGACTGGTGATATGGAGACTGGAGCCTGGTGATATGGAGACTGGTGATATGGATACTGTTGTTATATAGACTGGTGTTATGGAGACTGGTAATATGGAGACTGGTGACTGGTGTTATGGAGACTGGTGTTATGGAGACTGGTGATATGGAGACTGGTGATATGGAGACTGGTGTTATGGAGACTGGTGTTATGGAGACTGGTGTTATGGAGACTGGTGTTATGGAGACTGGTGTTATGGAGACTGAAGTGTTATGGAGACTGGAGACTGGTGATATGGAGACTGATGTTATGGAGACTGGTGTTATGGAGACTGGTGATATGGAGACTGGTGTTATGGAGACTGGTGATATGGAGACTGGTGTTATGGAGACTGAAGACCAGTGTTATGGAGACTGGTGTTATGGAGACTGAAGACCTGTGTTATGGAGACTGAAGACTGGCGTTATGGAGACTGGTGTTATGGAGACTGGTGTTATGGAGACTGGTGTTATGGAGACTGAAGACCGGTGTTATGGAGACTGAAGACTGGTGTTATGGAGACTGGAGACTGGTGATATGGAGACTGGTGTTATGGAGACTGGTGATATGGAGACTGGTGTTATGGAGACTGGTGTTATGGAGACTGGTATTATGGAGACTGAAGTGTTATGGAGACTGAGACTGGTGATATGGAGACTGGTGATATGGAGACTGGTAATATGGAGACTGGTGTTATGGAGACTGGTGTTATGGAGACTGGTGATATGGAGACTGGTGTTATGGAGACTGAAGACCAGTGTTATGGAGACTGGTGTTATGGAGACTGAAGAAGGGTGTTATGGAGACTGGTGTTATGGAGACTGAAGACCGGTGTAATGGAGACTGAAGACTGGTGTTATGGAGACTGTTGTTATATAGAGTGGTGTTATGGAGACTGTTGTTATATAGACTGGTGTTATAGAGACTGGTGTTATTGAGACTGGTGATATGGAGACCGGTGTTATGGAGACTGGTGATATGGAGACTGGTGTTATGAAGATTGGTCATATGGAGACTGGTGTTATGGAGACTGGTGATATGGAGACTTGTGATATGGAGACTGGTGATATGGAGACTGGTGTTATAGAGACTGGTGATATGGAGACTGGTGTTATAGAGACTGGTGTTGTGGAGACTGGTGAATGGGGACTGGTGATATGGAGACTGGTGTTATAGAGACTGGTGATATGGAGCCTGGTGTTATAGAGACTGGTGTTGTGGAGACTGGTGATATGGAGACTGGTGATATGGAGACTGGTGTTATAGAGACTGGTGTTGTGGAGACTGGTGTTATAGAGACTGGTGTTGTGGAGACTGGTGTTATAGAGACTGGTGTTGTGGAGACTGGTGTTGTGGAGACTGGTGTTATAGAGACTGGTGTTATAGAGACTGGCGATATGGGGACTGGTGTTATAGAGACTGGTGTTGTGGAGACTGGTGATATGGAGACTGGTGTTATAGAGACTGGTGTTATAGAGACTGGTGATATGGAGACTGGTGTTATAGAGACTGGTGTTGTGGAGACTGGTGATATGGAGACTGGTGTTGTGGAGACTGGTGATATGGAGACTGGTGTTATAGAGACTGGTGTTGTGGAGACTGGTGTCATAGAGATTGGTGTTGTGGAGACTGGTGTTATAGAGACTGGTGTTGTGGAGACTGGTGATATGGGGACTGGAGACTGGTGTTATAGAGACTGGTGTTATAGAGACTGGTGATATGGAGACTGGTGTTATAGAGACTGGTGTTGTGGAGACTGGTGTTATAGAGACTGGTGTTATGGAGACTGGTGATATGGGGACTGGAGACTGGTGTTATAGAGACTGGTGATATGGAGACTGGTGTTATAGAGACTGGTGTTATAGAGACTGGTGTTGTGGAGACTGGTGAAATGGGGACTGGTGTTATAGAGACTGGTGTTGTGGAGACTGGTGAAATGGGGACTGGTGTTATAGAGACTGGTGTTGTGGAGACTGGTGAAATGGGGACTGGTGTTATAGAGACTGGTGTTGTGGAGACTGGTGAAATGGGGACTGGTGTTATAGAGACTGGTGTTGTGGAGACTGGTGAAATGGGGACTGGTGTCATAGAGACTGGTGTTGTGGAGACTGGTAAAATGGGGACTGGAGACTGGTCTTATTTTTTATTTGTTTTATTTCACCTTTATTTAACCAGGTAGGCAAGTTGAGAACAAGTTCTCATTTACAATTGCGACCTGGCCAAGATAAAGCAAATGTTATGGAGACTGGTGATGTGGAGACTGGTGTTATGGAGACTGGTGTTATGGAGACTGATGTTATGGGGACTGTTGTGGTGGAAACTAGGTGTGTGCTCTGTGTTGATACTGTATCTCCAAATACATGGATGCAGGACACAGGATGCAGGACCCCTAAAGGAATAGCCTTAATGCTCATTTTTGCTAAGATTTGGGGTTGTAGCTGTTGCCAGATAATTAAATGTGGTGAATAGGTCAATTGATACTCACCAGACGGCTTGCTTGCTTGTTTTTTAAAATGATTTTGGGGTTTATCGGCCGACGGTCTGTATACATCCATACTGATACATCCATATTGATACATCCATACTGATACATCCATACTGATACATCCATACTGATACATCCCTATTTTGACATCTCCTTTTGTTTGTGTATTCGGCCCAGCTGGGAAGCTTCAATTGCTGGAGAACACTGAATCCAGAAAATATCTATTTGAGGATCAACCATCCATCATTTCTCAAGAAGTATTCTTAACGTATAATGCTGAATAGTTTTGTTGATATATTACAATGTTATAACAAATTGGTTTAATCATTAGAATTAAAATGGCAGCTGTAGTTGTGGGTTTTTAAAGCGATGCAAAAACTGATGTCAAGGAAAATGAGACCTGGAGCAAGTTTGTATGGAGATTGTCTTACCTATTGTTTATCATGGAGAGAGAAATCCTGACTAAGGAGACTGTTTTACCTATTTTTATCATGGAGAGAGAAATCCTGACTAAGGAGGAAGCCATAGCCAATCCCATTAAAGAGAAGGAGCTCTACCACAGTCTCATACAGGAAATTCATCCAGACCTCTTGAGGTCAGTACAGAGAGTAGGTGCTCTCTGGCGTATATATATATCTTCTCAGTAAGGAAACAAGGGCAACGCTTCTGATCATAGAAATAACAGTCAGAGGAAAACATGTTGTGTTCACAGAGAATAATCAGTTCAGTTTGATGTTGCACATGGCTGACCAGAACACATGGCTGACCAGAACACATGGCTGACCAGAACACATGGCTGACCAGAACACATGGCTGACCAGAACACATGGCTGACCAGAACACATGGCTGACCAGAACACATGGCTGACCAGAACACATGGCTGACCAGAACACATGGCTGACCAGAACACATGGCTGACCAGAACTCAATTCAAGTTACAATTAGAGAACTACCTGAATCAGCAGATGATAGTGTTGTGACTGAGTTTCTGGCTGAAGCTGGATGTAAGGTGGTGGGGAGAGTGATGAGGCCATGTTAAGATGATAGTGTTGTGACTGAGTTTCTGGCTGAAGCTGGATGTAAGGTGGTGGGGAGAGTGATGAGGCCATGTTAAGATGATAGTGTTGTGACTGAGTTTCTGGCTGAAGCTGGATGTAAGTTGGTGGAGAGAGAGATGAGGCCATGATAAGATGATAGTGTTTGTGACTGAGTTTCTGGCTGAAGCTGGATGTAAGTTGGTGGTGGGGAGAGAGATGAGGCCATGATAAGATACAAAGGTGAACTTACAAACTGCTCCAATGGAGATGGTTTTGTGTATGTTGAAGCAGCATCCATCATTCCTGTAACACGGTCTGTAAAGATGGGCCCCTCACTCGATCAAAGTATTTTATGATGGACAAGGTTCTGCGTGTTGACAGGACTAGCTGACACACTAGAAGGGGGGTCAGGAGATGGTAGAGTACACTCCCACAGAGTGATGAGGCCATGAGGGGGGGTCAGGAGATGGTAGAGTACAATCCCACACTAGAGGGGGGGGAGGGTAAAGAGATGATAGAGTACAGTCCTACTACACTGCACAACATAAGGTGCATAGAGGACATGTTTTCACACCATGTGCAGGACACCAATCCTGTCCCCTTGAGTAGAGCAGACGTATCACATATCTCAGCTGAAATGGCTGAACGTGAGACTGAGGTTGAAGAGGATAATTCCTTGGCTCTCAAGGACAAAGACGGGAGTGAATGAAACATTGGAGTTGGGTACCTGGTGAGCCGGAGTCTGCGACAGTTCCCTCTCCATCCAAGAAAAAGAAGAAGAATAAGAGAAAAAAATGTTAAAAATGAAGCTGGGAAAGTGGCTACTGTGACCAGCGACAATCATAACCCAATAGAAACCTCTGAGGATAATAAGGGACCCTGAAGGCGGTGCAACTCTGTGGGGAATACAAAAGAAGGCAGCCTAACATCAATACTGGCCTTCAGTCAAACAATCCGCAATCAACAAACATCAAGCAGCCCAGGGTACCAAGCTCCCCATCAGAGAGGAGTTAGGTCACCTGCAGACAAAAATGCTGATATGGAGGATGTCATTCTGGTAGAAGTGGAGAAAAGTCCCCCCTAATTAGCCATCCAGACCAAAGTCATTGATGAATGGTGGGACATGAATGATTGAAATAATCTCGTTATTTGAGTATCCTATACTATCTGGTGCAGACAAAGACTTTCTGTTTATGTGAGCATAACCTCTGTCACTAGCATGGCTTTTCAAGAGAATTAGCAATCTGCATATAATCTCATTTTATTAATGCAAACTCTTGATACATGTCCCAAACAAAACCCAGCTCCGA
The DNA here is from genome assembly GCF_018296145.1 of Oncorhynchus tshawytscha. NCBI lineage: Eukaryota > Metazoa > Chordata > Actinopteri > Salmoniformes > Salmonidae > Oncorhynchus > Oncorhynchus tshawytscha. The sequence continues at coordinate 60,995,334 of NC_056442.1, read as the reverse complement.
GACAGAAACTCAGTTCCCTTTAACCCAGGTATTAGAAAGCCTTGTACCATAAAACTTCTTCAAACCATTAATCAGGTTAAAATGCTCTGTGAACCTCGTTCCAAGCCTCAAGGAATATTGGGAGGTCATCTGAATATTCATAGCATTATTTCTAAGAGTGAACAGGTAGAACATTTATTGAATTAATTTAATCTTGATTTTTCCTTCTGTTTCTCTGAGACATGGATGAAGAAACCTTCTCCTTTTTCTGCCTTTCATGTCCCTGGATATTCCATATTCAGGAGGGACAGGGGACAGGGGAGAGGGGACAGGGGAGAGGGCAGAGGGGACAGGGCACAGGGCAGAGGGGACAGGGCAGAGGGGACAGGGCAAAGGGGACAGGGCAGAGGGGACAGGGGACAGGGGACAGGGCAGAGGGGGTGGATTGCTTATGTACATGAAAGATAACTTTACATGCAATTGTATCATATGGAAACATACCAATGACTTTGAATGTTTGGGGCTGAATGACTTCCTCTCCCCTCATATGTCTCGCATTATTATCAGATTATATCGACCACCAACATCCTATATCTTGTGTTATGACCATCTAAATGCCATGATTAAAGAATGTGATCGTAAGAAGGAGATTATCATCTTGGGTGATTTCAATATAAACTGGGAAAATAAAACTTGCAGGAAAAGGGATCACAGATGATTTCAATCTGACTGAAATAATACAAGGACCAACCAGAGTAACACAGTCATCCCAGACTCAAATTGATCTGGTGTTTACTAACAGACCTGATCGAATAACTAACTCCAGTAACTTACTAACTGGCATATCTGACCACAATGTTACATTGGTGGTTAGAAAAATCACTAAAAAGAGATTTAATAACCGTATTAATGTGCAACAGTATGGTATAAAAAAAAAGCCAGAAAAGTAACTACGTTACAACTATAAGTCGGATTGTCTGGTCTGATCTGTTAAGCAATGAAGACCCAGATTTTCGATACAGAACATTTCTGTCAGCTATTGACAAAGCGGATACCTCTTTTACTAGGAAATTTCAGCGTAAACCAATATTGAAAATCTCTCTACCACTGATCAACGAGGACCTCTGGAGGCAGATGAGAGAACGGGATTTTTCCTTGAAAAAAAATAACTGAAGTCCGGTCAGAATGATGAAAGCTGTATATTTGCATCACTGAGAAATAAGGTGGTAAGGAATATAAAAAACAAAAGCATCTTTCTCAGATCAATGAAGGAAAAGGAAATGGAAAAGTTATTTTGAGAAAATTTTGAGACAGCTTTATGCTCCCTTTTCAATGAGTGGTGTTGTGGAGACTAGCTTTATGCTCCCTTTATAATGAGTGGTGTTGTGGAGACTAGCTTTATGCTCCCTTTATAATGAGTGGTGTTGTGGAGACTAGCTTAATGCTCCCTTTATAATGAGTGGTGTTGTGGAGACTAGCTTTATGCTCCCTTTATAATGAGTGGTGTTGTGGAGACTAGCTTTATGCTCCCTTTATAATGAGTGGTGTTGTGGAGACTAGCTGTGTGCTCCCTTTATAATGGTTGGTGTTGTGGAGACTAGCTTTATGCTCCCTTTTCAATGAGTGGTGTTGTGGAGACTAGCTTTGTGCTCCCTGTGCTAATAGTGTGCCATTGGGCCCTGAAAAATGTAGTGCACTATAGAGGGAATAGGGTGCCATTGGGCCCAGATAAATGCAGTGCACTATAGAGGGAATAGGGTGCCATCACCCTGATAAATGCAGTGCACTATAGAGGGAATAGGGTGCCATTTGGAAGTCAGTTATGTAATGAGCAGTGATTGTCCTGGAATTGGCTGCAGCACTAACTGTCGTCATGAAGAACAACTGTTTAACTTGGCCTGGGTTGTTGACCAGGCCTCTTTCACTAGCCTGTGTGTGTGTGTGTGTGTGTGTGTGTGTGTGTGTGTGTGTGTGTGTGTGTGTGTGTGTGTGTGTGTGTGTGTGTGTGTGTGTGTGTGTGTGTGTGTGTGTGTGTGTGTGTGTGCCTGTGTGTGTGCCTGGGCTGGCTGGGCTGGGGGTTAGCGAGGTGATGGAATGCGTGCAGAATTGCAATAGTCACCCTTATTACTAGTCTGGAGAAGATCTGAGCAGAGCCAGCTTCCCTGGCTGACAGTGGAGATCCCCCTTCTCTATCTGTCTGTCCCTGGCTGACAGTGGAGATTCCCTTGTCTTTCTGTATGTCTGTCTGTCTGTCTGTCCCTGGCTGACAGTGGAGATTCCCGTGTCTGTTTGTCTGTCCCTGGCTGACAGTGGAGATTCCCGTGTCTGCTACTGAACCTGGATCACCCTCTCAATTTTAAACAGAGACAGAGACAGAGACAGAAACAGAGACAGAGACAGAGACAGAGACAGAGACAGAAACAGAGACAGAGACAGAGACAGAAACAGAAACAGAGACAGAGACAGAGACAGAGACAGAAACAGAGACAGAAACAGAGACAGAGACAGAGACAGAGACAGAGACAGAAACAGAGACAGAGACAGAAACAGAGACAGAGACAGAGACAGAGACAGAGACAGAAACAGAGACAGAGACAGAAACAGAGACAGAAACAGAGACAGAAACAGAGACAGAAACAGAGACAGAGACAGAGACAGAGACAGAGACAGAAACAGAGACAGAAACAGAGACAGAGACAGAAACAGAGACAGAGACAGAGACAGAGACAGAGACAGAAACAGAGACAGAGACAGAGACAGAGACAGAAACAGAGACAGAGACAGAAACAGAAACAAAGACAGAAACAGTGACAGAGACAGAAACAGTGACAGAGATAGAGACCTAAACCTAAAAGGAAGCGATTCCCAAACCTTCCTTAACAAAGCCATCACCTACAGAGACCCCACAAAGCCCCAGGACAGCAGCACAATTAGACTCAGCCAAATCATGAGAAACAAAAAGATTATTACTTGACACATTGGAAAGAATTAACAAAAAAACAGAGCAAACTAGAATGTTATTTGCCTTAAACAGAGAGTACACAGTGGCAGAATACCTGACCACTGTGACCGAACCAAACTTAAGAAAAGCTTTGACTATGTACAGACTCAAATCAAATCAAAGTGTATTTGTCACGTGAGAAGCCTTTTTGTCCTAGACTTGGCACTCTGGTACCGCTTGCCATGCAGTAGTAGAGAGAACAGTCTCTGACTAGGGTGGCTGGGGTATTTGACAATTTTTAGAGCAGTGAGCATAGTCTTGACTGAGCATAGTCTTGAGTGAGCATGGTCTTCAGAGAGTCCCTGGCATGTTGAACACACAGAGTGACAGAGAGACCCTGGCATGTTGAACACACAGAGTGACAGAGAGTCCCTGGCATGTTGAACACACAGAGTGACAGAGAGTCCCTGGCATGTTGAACACACAGTGTGACAGAGAGTCCCTGGCATGTTGAACACACAGAGTGACAGAGAGTCCCTGGCATGTTGAACACAGAGTAACAGAGAGTCCCTGGCATGTTGAACACACAGAGTGACAGAGAGTCCCTGGCATGTTGAACACAGAGTAACAGAGAGTCCCTGGCATGTTGAACACACAGAGTGACAGAGAGTCCCTGGCATGTTGAACACACAGAGTGACAGAGAGTCCCTGACATGTTGAACACACAGAGTGACAGAGAGTCCCTGGCATGTTGAACACACAGAGTGACAGAGAGTCCCTGGCATGTTGAATCAAATCAAATCAAATCAAATTTATTTATATAGCCCTTCGTACATCAGCTGATATCTCAAAGTGCTGTACAGAAACCCAGCCTAAAACCCCAAACAGCAAGCAATGCAGGTGTAGAAGAGAGAGAGAAAGAAAGCGAGAAGGAGAGAATTAGAGAACGCACACTTAGATTCACACAGGACACCGAATAGGACAGGAGAAGTACTCCAGATATAACAAACTGACCCCAGCCCCCGACACATAAACTACTGCAGCATAAATACTGGAGGCTGAGACAGGAGGGGTCAGGAGACCTGGCCCCATCCGAGGTCAACACACAGAGTGACCGAGAGACCCTGGCATGTTGAACACAGAGTGACAGAGAGACCCTGGCATGTTGAACACACAGAGTGACAGAGAGTCCCTGGCATGTTGAACACAGAGTGACAGAGAGTCCCTGGCATGTTGAACACACAGAGTGACAGAGAGTCCCTGGCATGTTGAACACACAGAGTGACAGAGAGTCCCTGGAATGTTGAACACACAGAGTGACAGAGAGTCCCTGGCATGTTGAACACACAGAGTGACAGAGAGTCCCTGGCATGTTGAACACAGAGTGACAGAGAGTCCCTGGCATGTTGAACACACAGAGTGACAGAGAGTCCCTGGCATGTTGAACACACAGAGTGACAGAGAGTCCCTGGCATGTTGAACACACAGAGTGACAGAGAGTACCTGGCATGTTGAACACACAGAGTGACAGAGAGTCCCTGGCATGTTGAACACACAGAGTGACAGAGAGTCCCTGGAATGTTGAACACACAGAGTGACAGAGAGTCCCTGACATGTTGAACACACAGAGTGACAGAGAGTCCCTGGCATGTTGAACACACAGAGTGACAGAGAGTCCCTGACATGTTGAACACACAGAGTGACAGAGAGTCCCTGGCATGTTGAACACACAGAGTGACAGAGAGTCCCTGACATGTTGAACACACAGAGTGACAGAGAGTCCCTGGCATGTTGAACACACAGTGTGACAGAGAGTCCCTGGCATGTTGAACACACAGAGTGACAGAGAGTCCCTGGCATGTTGAACACACAGAGTGACAAAGAGTCCCTGGCATGTTGAACACACAGAGTGACAGAGAGTCCCTGGCATGTTGAACACACAGAGTGACAGAGAGTCCCTGGCATGTTGAACACACAGAGTGACAGAGAGTCCCTGGCATGTTGAACACACAGAGTGACAGAGAGTCCCTGGCATGTTGAACACACAGAGTGACAGAGAGTCCCTGGCATGTTGAACACCAGAGTGACCTAGAGACCCTGGCATGTTGAACACAGAGTGACAGAGAGTCCCTGGCATGTTGAACACAGAGTGACATAGAGTCCCTGGCATGTTGAACACACAGAGTGACAGAGAGTCCCTGGCATGTTGAACACACAGAGTGACAGAGAGTCCCTGGCATGTTGAACACACAGAGTGACAGAGAGTCCCTGGCATGTTGAACACAGAGTGACAGAGAGTCCCTGGCATGTTGAACACACAGAGTGACAGAGAGTCCCTGGCATGTTGAGCACAGAGTGACAGAGAGTCCCTGGCATGTTGAACACAGAGTGACATAGAGTCCCTGGCATGTTGAACACACAGAGTGACAGAGAGTCCCTGGCATGTTGAACACACAGAGTGACAGAGAGTCCCTGGCATGTTGAACACACAGAGTGACAGAGAGTCCCTTGCATGTTGAACACACAGAGTGACAGAGAGTCCCTTGCATGTTGAACACACAGAGTGACAGAGAGTCCCTTGCATGTTGAACACACAGAGTGACAGAGAGTCCCTTGCATGTTGAACACACAGAGTGACAGAGAGTCCCTTGCATGTTGAACACACAGAGTGACAGAGAGTCCCTTGCATGTTGAACACACAGAGTGACAGAGAGTCCCTTGCATTACCTCCTTGGTTCTGTGTGTTTTCTCTCCTACTCACGTCTGGGTATGAACCTTCTACACAGGTGACATCATGTGTGCATACCGAGCTCTGAGGTATTGGGTCTATGAATCACTGACTAGCATGACACTGCAGTTAGCCGCATATGGTTTCAGAGTCGTTGAACTGACAGTGTGACTGACCTATTTGAACACAGAGACTCATACACCCCCTCAAGAGTGTGTTAGCCCACTGAGCTAAGGCCTAGGCATTCTGTTGGGAGATTCTCATCAGCCTATACTACTGTTGAACTGTTTCTCATGTGAGGCATGTTTAAGTCAATAGGTATGTGAGTCAGTCTTTGACTTGTGACTGACCAGGTTCAGCCATGGGTTTTCTGCCTCCCACAATACTGTCTCAGTATACCGAGCTAAAGGTTTACTTCAGTTGTTAGACATTGCTACTCCAGGGGAAAGAGTTTCTTAATGTAATGCAGGTTTGGGGACACACACACAGTGACTAATGCTGCATCTCAAACACTCTGTGTGGGTTTTTTTGCCCCTAATTTGTGGAACAACGTACAGAGTTCACTGCAGTTAGATGTGCTGGCGCCACTTAGGCAGTTTCCATTACTGATTGAGGACCTCTATGTAGTTGATTGGGATTGATTAGATTGAATATGTGTTTATTGTGCTGAATTATATTGTTTTATTATGTTGTTATTGTAATGTGAACAGGGCTCTCTTGTAAAAATAGATTTTTAATTTCAATGTGACTCACTGTTTAATTAAATAAAAGTTAAAGAAATAAAAAAATACATACTGTATAGCAGCGTATTCTCTATATAGTGTGCCCTGGTCCAAAATGGGCTCTGATCTAAAGTAGTGTGTTATAGAGGGAGTTATGCCATGTGGCCTCGGACTGAGTCTTTGACCTGACGTCCTGCAGTCCAAGCCACAGGAGGTAACGCCAGCTGTTCTTTTTCATGGCTTTAAGGCTGAACCCTACACTACAATCCACTGTAGTAGGTAGAAGGCATCCCAATGAACCCTACACTACAATCCACTGTAGTAGGTAGAAGGCATCCCAATGAACCCTACACTACAATCTACTGTAGTAGGTAGAAGGCATCCCAATGAACCCTGTACTACAATCCACTGTAGTAGGTAGAAGGCATCCCAATGAACCCTACACTACAATCTACTGTAGTTAGTAGGTAGAAGGCATCCAAATGAACCCTGTACTACAATCTACTGTAGTTAGTAGGTAGAAGGCATCCTAATGAACCCTGTACTACAATCTACTGTAGTAGGTGGAAGGCATCCTAATGAACCCTGTACTACAATCTACTGTAGTTAGTAGGTAGAAGGCATCCCAATGAACCCTGTGCTATAATCTACTGTAGTTAGTAGGTAGAAGGCATCCCAATGAACCCTACACTACAATCTACTGTAGTAGGTAGAAGGCATCCCAATGAACCCTGTACTACAATCTACTGTTGTAGGTAGAAGGCATCCCAATGAACCCTGTACTACAATCTACTGTAGTTAGTAGGTAGAAGGCATCCCAATAAACCCTCTACTACAATCTACTGTAGTTAGTAGGTAGTAGGCATCCCAATGAACCCTGTACTACAATCTACTGTAGTTAGTAGGTAGAAGGCATCCCAATGAACCCTGTACTACAATCTACTGTATTTAGTAGGTAGAAGGCATCCCAATGAACCCTGTACTATAATCTACTGTAGTTAGTAGGTAGAAGGCATCCCAATGAACCCTGTACTACAATCTACTGTAGTAGGTAGAAGGCATCCCAATGAACCCTGTACTATAATCTACTGTAGTATGTAGAAGGAATCCCAATGAACCCTGAACTACAATCTACTGTAGTAGGTAGAAGGCATCCCAATGAACCCTACACTACAATCTACTGTAGTAGGTAGAAGGCATCCCAATGAACCCTACACTACAATCTACTGTAGTAGGTAGAAGGCATCCCAATGAACCCTACACTACAATCCACTGTAGTAGGTAGAAGGCATCCCAATGAACCCTACACTACAATCTACTGTAGTAGGTAGAAGGCATCCCAATGAACCCTACACTACAATCTACTGTAGGTAGAAGGCATCCCAATGAACCATGTACTACAATCTACTGTATTTAGTAGGTAGAAGGCATCCCAATGAACCCTGTACTATAATCTACTGTAGTTAGTAGTTAGAAGGCATCCCAATGAACCCTACACTACAATCTACTGTAGTAGGTAGAAGGCATCCCAATGAACCCTACACTACAATCTACTGTAGTAGGTAGAAGGCATCCCAATGAACCCTACACTACAATCTACTGTAGTACGTAGAAGGCATCCAAATGAACCCTACACTACAATACACTGTAGTAGGTAGAAGGCATCCCAATGAACCCCGAACTACAATCCACTGTAGTTAGTAGGTAGAAGGCATCCCAATGAACCCTACACTACAATCCACTGTAGTAGGTAGAAGGCATCCCAATGAACCCTGAACTACAATCCACTGTAGTTAGTAGGTAGAAGGCATCCCAATGAACCCTACACTACAATCCACTGTAGTAGGTAGAAGGCATCCCAATGAACCCTACACTACAATCCACTGTAGTAGGTAGAAGGCATCCCAATGAACCCTACACTACAATCTACTGTAGTTAGGTAGAAGGCATCCCAATGAACCCTGTACTACAATCTACTGTAGTAGGTAGAAGGCATCCCAATGAACCCTGTACTACAATCTACTGTAGTTAGTAGGTAGAAGGCATCCCAATGAACCCTGTGCTACAATCTACTGTAGTTAGTAGGTAGAAGGCATCCCAATGAACCCTACACTACAATCTACTGTAGTAGGTAGAAGGCATCCCAATGAACCCTGTACTACAATCTACTGTTGTAGGTAGAAGGCATCCCAATGAACCCTGTACTACAATCTACTGTAGTTAGTAGGTAGAAGGCATCCCAATAAACCCTCTACTACAATCTACTGTAGTTAGTAGGTAGTAGGCATCCCAATGAACCCTGTACTACAATCTACTGTAGTTAGTAGGTAGAAGGCATCCCAATGAACCCTGTACTACAATCTACTGTATTTAGTAGGTAGAAGGCATCCCAATGAACCCTGTACTATAATCTACTGTAGTAAGTAGGTAGAAGGCATCCCAATGAACCCTGTACTACAATCTACTGTAGTAGGTAGAAGGCATCCTAATGAACCCTGTACTATAATCTACTGTAGTATGTAGAAGGAATCCCAATGAACCCTGAACTACAATCTACTGTAGTAGGTAGAAGGCATCCCAATGAACCCTGTACTACAATCTACTGTAGTTAGTAGTTAGAAGGCATCCCAATGAACCCTGTACTACAATCTACTGTAGTAGGTAGAAGGCATCCCAATGAACCCTCTACTACAATCTACTGTAGTAGGTAGAAGGCATCCCAATGAACCCTGTACTACAATCTACTGTAGTTAGTAGGTAGAAGGCATCCCAATGAACCCTGCACTATAATCTACTGTAGTAGGTAGAAGGCATCCCAATGAACCCTGAACCCTACACTACAATCTACTGTAGTAGGTAGAAGGCATCCCAATGAACCCTACACTACAATCCACTGTAGTACGTAGAAGGCATCCAAATGAACCCTACACTACAATACACTGTAGTAGGTAGAAGGCATCCCAATGAACCCCGAACTACAATCCACTGTAGTTAGTAGGTAGAAGGCATCCCAATGAACCCTACACTACAATCCACTGTAGTAGGTAGAAGGCATCCCAATGAACCCTACACTACAATCCACTGTAGTAGGTAGAAGGCATCCCAATGAACCCTACACTACAATCTACTGTAGTTAGTATGTAGAAGGTATCCCAATGAACACTGTACTACAATCTACTGTAGTAGGTAGAAGGCATCCCAATGAACCCTGTACTACAATCTACTGTAGTTAGTAGGTAGAAGGCATCCCAATGAACCCTGTACTACAATCTACTGTAGTAGGTAGAAGGCATCCCAATGAACCCTGTACTACAATCTACTGTAGTTAGTAGGTAATAGGCATCCCAATGAACCCTGTGCTACAATCTACTATAGTTAGTAGGTAGAAGGCATCCCAATGAACCCTACACTACAATCTACTGTAGTAGGTAGAAGGCATCCCAATGAACCCTACACTACAATCTACTGTAGTAGGTAGAAGGCATCCCAATGAACCCTGTACTACAATCTACTGTAGTTAGTAGGTAGAAGGCATCCCAATAAACCCTACTACTACAATCTACTCTACTGTTAGTAGGTAGAAGGCATCCCAATGAACCCTGTACTACAATCTACTAGTTAGTAGGTAGAAGGCATCCCAATGAACCCTGTACTACAATCTACTGTATTTAGTAGGTAGAAGGCATCCCAATGAACCCTGTACTACAATCTACTGTAGTAGGTAGAAGGCATCCCAATGAACCCTGTACTACAATCTACTGTAGTAGGTAGAAGGCATCCCAATGAACCCTGTACTACAATCTACTGTAGTTAGTAGGTAGAAGGCATCCCAATGAACCCTGTACTACTACAATCTACTGTAGTAGGTAGAAGGCATCCCAATGAACCCTGTACTACAATCTACTGTAGTTAGTAGGTAGAAGGCATCCCAATGAACCCTGTACTACAATCTACTGTAGTTAGTAGGTAGAAGGCATCCCAATGAACCCTACACTACAATCTACTGTAGTAGGTAGAAGGCATCCCAATGAACCCTGTACTACAATCTACTGTTAGTAGGTAGAAGGCATCCCAATGAACCCTGTACTACAATCTACTGTAGTTAGTAGGTAGAAGGCATCCCAATGAACCCTACTACTACAATCTACTGTAGTTAGTAGGTAGAAGGCATCCCAATGAACCCTGTACTACAATCTACTGTAGTTAGTAGGTAGAAGGCATCCCAATGAACCCTGTACTACAATCTACTGTAGTTAGTAGGTAGAAGGCATCCCAATGAACCCTACTACTACAATCTACTGTAGTTAGTAGGTAGAAGGCATCCCAATGAACCCTGTACTACAATCTACTGTAGTTAGTAGGTAGAAGGCATCCCAATGAACCCTGTACTACAATCTACTGTATTTAGTAGGTAGAAGGCATCCCAATGAACCCTGTACTATAATCTACTGTAGTAGTAGGTAGAAGGCATCCCAATGAACCCTGTACTACAATCTACTGTAGTAGGTAGAAGGCATCCCAATGAACCCTGTACTACAATCTACTGTAGTAGGTAGAAGGCATCCCAATGAACCCTGAACTACAATCTACTGTAGTAGGTAGAAGGCATCCCAATGAACCCTGTACTACAATCTACTGTAGTTAGTAGTAGAAGGCATCCCAATGAACCCTGTACTACAATCTACTGTAGTAGGTAGAAGGCATCCCAATGAACCCTCTACTACAATCTACTGTAGTAGGTAGAAGGCATCCCAATGAACCCTGAATTACAATCTACTGTAGTTAGTAGGTAGAAGGCATCCCAATGAACCCTGCACTATAATCTACTGTAGTAGGTAGAAGGCATCCCAATGAACCCTGTACTACAATCTACTGTAGTAGGTAGAAGGCATCCCAATGAACCCTACACTACAATCTACTATGGTAGGTAGAAGGCATCCCAATGAACCCTACACTACAATCTACTGTAGTAGGTAGAAGGCATCCAAATGAACCCTACACTACAATCCACTGTAGTAGGTAGAAGGCATCCCAATGAACCCTACACTACAATCTACTGTAGTAGGTAGAAGGCATACCAATGAACCCTACACTACAATCCACTGTAGTAGGTAGAAGGCATCCCAATGAACCCTACACTACAATCCACTGTAGTAGGTAGAAGGCATCCCAATGAACCCTTCACTACAATCCACTGTAGTAGGTAGAAGGCATCCCAATGAACCCTACACTACAATCCACTGTAGTAGGTAGAAGGCATCCCAATGAACCTGTACTACACTACAATCTACTGTACTGTAGGTAGAAGGCATCCCAATGAACCCTACACTACAATCCACTGTAGTAGGTAGAAGGCATCCCAATGAACCCTACACTACAATCCACAATGTACTGTAGTAGGTAGAAGGCATCCATATGAACCCTACACTACAATCTACTGTAGTAGGTAGAAGGCATCCCAATGAACCCTACACTACAATCTACTGTAGTAGGTAGAAGGCATCCCAATGAACCCTACACTACAATCTACTGTAGTAGGTAGAAGGCATCCCAATGAACCCTACACTACAATCTACTGTAGTAGGTAGAAGGCATCCCAATGAACCCTACACTACAATCCACTGTAGTAGGTAGAAGGCATCCCAATGAACCCTACACTACAATCTACTGTAGTTAGTAGGTAGAAGGCATCCCAATGAACCCTGTACTACAATCCACTGTAGTAGGTAGAAGGCATCCCAATGAACCCTACACTACAATCCACTGTAGTAGGTAGAAGGCATCCCAATGAACCCTACACTACAATCCACTGTAGTAGGTAGAAGGCATCCCAATGAACCCTACACTACAATCCACTGTAGTAGGTAGAAGGCATCCCAATGGCAATCCACTGTAGTAGGTAGAAGGCATCCCAATGAACCCTGCACTACAATCCACTGTAGTAGGTAGAAGGCATCCCAATGAACCCTACACTACAATCCACTGTAGTAGGTAGAAGGCATCCCAATGAACCCTACACTACAATCCACTGTAGTAGGTAGAAGGCATCCCAATGAACCCTACACTACAATCCACTGTAGTAGGTAGAAGGCATCCCAATGAACCCTACACTACAATCCACTGTAGTAGGTAGAAGGCATCCCAATGAACCCTACACTACAATCTACTGTACTTAGTAGGTGGAACCCTAATGAACCCTGTACTACAATCTACTGTAGTTAGTAGGTAGAAGGCATCCCAATGAACCCTGTACTACAATCTACTGTAGTTAGTAGGTAGAAGGCATCCCAATGAACCCTGTACTATAATCTACTGTAGTAGGTAGAAGGCATCCCAATGAACCGTGAACTACAATCTACTGTAGTAGGTAGAAGGCATCCCAATGAACCCTGTACTACAATCTACTACTGTATTAAGTAGAAGGCATCCCAATGAACCCTGTACTACAATCTACTGTAGTTAGTAGGTAGAAGGCATCCCAATGAACCCTGTACTACAATCTACTGTAGTAGGTAGAAGGCATCCCAATGAACCCTTCACTACAATCCACTGTAGTAGGTAGAAGGCATCCCAATGAACCCTACACTACAATCCACTCTAGTAGGTAGAAGGCATGCCAATGAACCATACACTACAATCTACTGTAGTAGGTAGAAGGCATCACAATGAACCCTACACTACAATCCACTGTAGTAGGTAGAAGGCATCCATATGAACCCTACACTACAATCCACTGTAGTAGGTAGAAGGCATCCCAATGAACCCTACACTACAATCCACTGTAGTAGGTAGAAGGCATCCCAATGAACCCTACACTACAATCTACTGTAGTAGGTAGAAGGCATCCCAATGAACCCTACACTACAATCTACTGTAGTAGGTAGAAGGCATCCCAATGAACCCTACACTACAATCCGCTGTAGTAGGTAGAAGGCATCCCAATGAACCCTACACTACAATCCACTGTAGTAGGTAGAAGGCATCCCAATGAACCCTACACTACAATCTACTGTAGTTAGTAGGTAGAAGGCATCCCAATGAACCCTGTACTACAATCCACTGTAGTAGGTAGAAGGCATCCCGATGAACCCTACACTACAATCCACTGTAGTGGGTAGAATGCATCCCAATAAACCCTACACTACAATCCACTGTAGTAGGTAGAAGGCATACCAATGAACCCTGCACTACAATCCACTGTAGTAGGTAGAAGGCATCCCAATGAACCCTACACTACAATCCACTGTAGTAGGTAGAAGGCATCCCAATGAACCCTACACTACAATCCACTGTAGTAGGTAGAAGGCATCCCAATGAACCCTACACTACAATCCACTGTAGTAGGTAGAAGGCATCCCAATGAACCCTACACTACAATCCACTGTAGTAGGTAGAAGGCATCCCAATGAACCCTACACTACAATCCACTGTAGTAGGTAGAAGGCATCCCAATGAACCCTACACTACAATCTACTGTAGTTAGTAGGTAGAAGGCATCCCAATGAACCCTGTACTACAATCTACTGTAGTTAGTAGGTAGAAGGCATCCCAATGAATACCAAACTGTAGTAGGTAGAAGGCATCCCAATGAACCCTGAACTACAATCTACTGTAGTAGGTAGAAGGCATCCCAATGAACCCTGTACTACAATCTACTACTGTAGTAGGTAGAAGGCATCCCAATGAACCCTGTACTACAATCTACTGTAGTTAGTAGGTAGAAGGCATCCCAATGAACCCTGTACTACAATCTACTGTAGTAGGTAGAAGGCATCCCAATGAACCCTCTACTACAATCTACTGTAGTAGGTAGAAGGCATCCCAATGAACCCTGTACTACAATCTACTGTAGTAGGTAGAAGGCATCCCAATGAACCCTGTACTACAATCTACTAGTTAGTAGGTAGAAGGCATCCCAATGAACCCTACACTACAATCTACTGTAGTAGGTAGAAGGCATCCCAATGAACCCTACACTACAATCTACTGTAGTAGGTAGAAGGCATCCCAATGAACCCTACACTACAATCTACTGTAGTAGGTAGAAGGCATCCCAATGAACCCTACACTACAATCTACTGTAGTAGGTAGAAGGCATCCCAATGAACCCTACAACACTACAATCCACTGTAGTAGGTAGAAGGCATCCCAATGACCCCTAAACTACAATCTACTGTAGTTAGTAGGTAGAAGGCATCCCAATGAACCCTGTACTACAATCCACTGTAGTAGGTAGAAGGCATCCCAATGAACCCTACACTACAATCCACTGTAAGGTAGAAGGCATCCCAATAAACCCTACACTACAATCCACTGTAGTAGGTAGAAGGCATCCCAATGAACCCTGCACTACAATCACTGTAGTAGGTAGAAGGCATCCCAATGAACCCTACACTACAATCCACTGTAGTAGGTAGAAGGCATCCCAATGAACCCTACACTACAATCCACTGTAGTAGGTAGAAGGCATCCCAATGAACCCTACACTACAATCCACTGTAGTAGGTAGAAGGCATCCCAATGAACCCTACACTACAATCCACTGTAGTAGGTAGAAGGCATCCCAATGAACCCTACACTACAATCCACTGTAGTAGGTAGAAGGCATCCCAATGAACCCTACACTACAATCTACTGTACTTAGTAGGTGGAAGGCATCCTAATGAACCCTGTACTACAATCTACTGTAGTTAGTAGGTAGAAGGCATCCCAATGAACCCTGTACTACAATCTACTGTAGTTAGTAGGTAGAAGGCATCCCAATGAACCCTGTACTACAATCTACTGTAGTTAGTAGGTAGAAGGCATCCCAATGAACCCTGTACTATAATCTACTGTAGTAGGTAGAAGGCATCCCAATGAACCGTGAACTACAATCTACTGTAGTAGGTAGAAGGCATCCCAATGAACCCTGTACTACAATCTACTACTGTAGTAGGTAGAAGGCATCCCAATGAACCCTGTACTACAATCTACTGTAGTTAGTAGGTAGAAGGCATCCCAATGAACCCTGTACTACAATCTACTGTAGTAGGTAGAAGGCATCCCAATGAACCCTGTACTACAATCTACTGTAGTAGGTAGAAGGCATCCCAATGAACCCTGTACTATAATCTACTGTAGTAGGTAGAAGGCATCCCAATGAACCCTGTACTACAATCTACTGTAGTTAGTAGGTAGAAGGCATCCCAATGAACCCTGCACTATAATCTACTGTAGTAGGTTGAAGGCATCCCAATGAACCCTACTACTACAATCTACTGTAGTAGGTAGAAGGCATCCCAATGAACCCTGTACTACAATCTACTGTAGTAGGTAGAAGGCATCCCAATGAACCCTACACTACAATCTACTGTAGTTAGTAGGTAGAAGGCATCCCAATGAACCCTACACTACAATCTACTGTAGTAGGTAGAAGGCATCCCAATGAACCCTACACTACAATCCACTGTAGTAGGTAGAAGGCATCCCAATGAACCCTACACTACAATCTACTGTAGTTAGTAGGTAGAAGGCATCCCAATGAACCCTGTACTACAATCCACTGTAGTAGGTAGAAGGCATCCCGATGAACCCTACACTACAATCCACTGTAGTGGGTAGAATGCATCCCAATAAACCCTACACTACAATCCACTGTAGTAGGTAGAAGGCATACCAATGAACCCTACACTACAATCTACTGTAGTTAGGTAGAAGGCATCCATGAACCCTACACTACAATCTACTGTAGTAGGTAGAAGGCATCCCAATGAACCCTACACTACAATCCACTGTAGTAGGTAGAAGGCATCCCAATGAACCCTACACTACAATCCACTGTAGTAAGTAGAAGGCATCCCAATGAACCCTGAACTACAATCCACTGTAGTTAGTAGGTAGAAGGCATCCCAATGAACCCTACACTACAATCTACTGTAGTAGTAGGTAGAAGGCATCCCAATGAACCCTGTACTACAATCTACTAGTTAGTAGGTAGAAGGCATCCCAATGAACCCTGTACTACAATCTACCAATGAAGTTAGTAGGTAGGAGAAGGCATCCCAATGAACCCTGTACTACAATCTACTGTAGTAGGTAGAAGGCATCCCAATGAACCCTGACACTACAATCTACTGTAGTAGGTAGAAGGCATCCCAATGAACCCTGTACACTACAATCTACTACTGTAGTAGGTAGAAGGCATCCCAATGAACCCTGTACTACAATCTACTGTAGTTAGTAGGTAGAAGGCATCCCAATGAACCCTACACTACAATCTACTGTAGTAGGTAGAAGGCATCCCAATGAACCCTACACTACAATCCACTGTAGTAGGTAGAAGGCATCCTATTGAACCCTGAACTACAATCCACTGTAGTTAGTAGGTAGAAGGCATCCCAATGAACCCTGTACTACAATCTACTGTATTTAGTAGGTAGAAGGCATCCCAATGAACCCTGTACTATAATCTACTGTAGTAAGTAGGTAGAAGGCATCCCAATGAACCCTGTACTACAATCTACTGTAGTAGGTAGAAGGCATCCCAATGAACCTGTACTACAATCTACTGTAGTAGGTAGAAGGCATCCCAATGAACCCTGTACTACAATCTACTGTAGGTAGAAGGCATCCCAATTAGTAGGTAGAAGGCATCCCAATGAACCCTGTACTCCCAATCTACTGTAGTAGGTAGAAGGCATCCCAATGAACCCTGTACTACAATCTACTGTAGTTAGTAGGTAGAAGGCATCCCAATGAACCCTGTACTACAATCTACTGTAGTAGGTAGAAGGCATCCCAATGAACCCTACTACTACAATCTACTGTAGTAGGTAGAAGGCATCCCAATGAACCTGTACTATAATCTACTGTAGTAGGTAGAAGGCATCCCAATGAACCCTGTACTACAATCTACTGTAGTAGGTAGAAGGCATCCCAATGAACCCTGTACTACAATCTACTGTAGTTAGTAGGTAGAAGGCATCCCAATGAACCCTGTACTACAATCTACTGTAGTAGGTAGAAGGCATCCCAATGAACCCTGTACTACAATCTACTGTAGTAGGTAGAAGGCATCCCAATGAACCCTGTACTACAATCTACTCTAGAAGGCACAATGTACAATCTACTGTAGTAGGTAGAAGGCATCCCAATGAACCCTGTACTACAATCTACTGTAGTTAGTAGGTAGAAGGCATCCCAATGAACCCTGTACTACAATCTACTGTAGTAGGTAGAAG
>NC_056442.1:60957742-60970242 GCF_018296145.1 Oncorhynchus tshawytscha | reverse complement strand
GTCCAACATTCTAACCACTAGACTACCTGCTGGTTACTGGCCCAACACTCTAACCACTAGGCTACCTGCTGGTTACTAGTCCAACGCTCTAACCACTAGGCTACCTGCTGGTTACTAGTACAACACTCTAACCACTAGGCTACCTGCTGGTTAGTAGTCCAACGCTCTAACCACTAACTAGTCCAACGCTCTAACCACTAGGCTACCCTGCCATCCCTCATTTAGATTAACTGACAAAGAACCAACGTGATATAGACATTCAGTCTTCGTCCAGTGGGATGCTTCTTATTTTAGTTGATATAGTTTTTCGCGGAGCAGAGCAGCAGGTGTTTTTTCACGGCGTCCCAACAGTTTTACACTCGTAATGACCAGTGTTTTATCTTAATAAACACATTCCAGGTGTTACCAATTTGTCTGTAATGAAGTGCTGCCCTCTGTGGAGCGATGTAAAACAACAAGCAGACACAACACACCATTCCTCTTCATATTGTGTGTCCCCCTACAGGGTCCCTGAGGGTCCAGAGCCCCGTCTCAGCTCTGACACCACCCGCATCTGAAGGGCAGAGGAAAGGAGAGAGAGAGAGACAGGAGAGGAAAGGAGAGAGAGAGAGAGAGAGAGGGAGGGAGGGAGGGAGGGAGGGAGGGAGGGAGGGAGGGAGGGAGGGATGGATGGATACGGGTGAGATGGAACAAGTAAACATCTTTTGAAACAGGATGACATCAGCAGTCCGTCTCTCTCAGAGGCTGAAAACATAGAACTTTAATAAGGTTCTACAATGGGGAGGGAGGGAGGGAGGGGATAAGAGAGAGAGAAAACACCAAGTGTTGGAGTGCTCTGAGTTGGCAGCATAAAACTCAGATTTATGAACTTCATTAAACCACATTTCTGTTTCTTTATTGGGGCCTGTGGTATTTACCCCATATGGAAAAAATAAGATAGAAAAACTCTCCCCAAAGAAAAAGCTTACTGAGTGTGTTTTAAAAGTATGTGAGGGTGTGAGGGTGTGAGGGTATTTCTCCTATAGGCCTAGTTGTAATTACTGGAAGGATGCAGTAGCGGCACAACCGGGTCTGTGGTCTTTGGAACAGGTGGTTGACTTTTGACAGGCAATGGTCTCTGGTTGTCATGGTGCTGGTATGGTCTCTGGTTGTCATGGTACTGTCATGGTCTCTGGTTGTCATGGTACTGGTATGGTCTCTGGTTGTCATGGTGCTGGTATGGTCTCTGTTTGTCATGGTACTGGTATAGTCTCTGGTTGTCATGGTACTGGTATAGTCTCTGGTTGTCATGGTGCTGGTATAGTCTCTGGTGGTCATGGTACTAGTATGGTCTCTGTTTGTCATGGTACTGGTATAGTCTCTGGTTGTCATGGTGCTGGTATAGTCTCTGGTGGTCATGGTACTGGTATGGTCTCTGTTTGTCATGGTACTGGTATGGTCTCTGGTTGTCATGGTGCTGGTATGGTCTCTGGTTGTCATGGTGCTGGTATGGTCTCTGGTTGTCATGGTACTGGTATGGTCTCTGGTTGTCTTGATGCTGGTATGGTCTCTGGTTGTCATGGTGCTGGTATGGTCTCTGGTTGTCTTGATGCTGGTATGGTCTCTGGTTGTCTTGATGCTGGTATGGTCTCTGGCTGTCTTGGTGCTGGTATGGTCTCTGGTTGTCATGGTGCTGGTATGGTCTCTGGTTGTCATGGTACTGGTATGGTCTCTGGCTGTCTTGATGCTGGTATGGTCTCTGGTTGACTTGATGCTGGTATGGTCTCTGGTTGTCATGGTACTGGTATGGTCTCTGGTTGTCTTGATGCTGGTATGGTCTCTGGTTGTCTTGATGCTGGTATGGTCTCTGGTTGTCATGGTGCTGGTATGGTGTCTGGTTGTCATGATGCTCGTATGGTCTCTGGTTACATGGTACTGGTATGGTCTCTGGTTGTCATGATACTGGTATTGTCTCTGGTTGTCTTGGTACTGGTATAGTCTCTGAATGTCTTGATGGTGGTATGGTAATGTTATGGTTCTGGTATGGTAATGGTATGGTTCTGGTTGTCTTGATGCTGGTATGGTCTCTGGTCTGTCTTGATGCTGGTATGGTCTCTGGTTGTCATGGTGGTGCTGGTATGGTGTCTGGTATGGTCTGATGGTCTGTATGGTGCTCTGGTGCTGGTATGGTACTGGTATGGTCTCTGGTTGTCATGATACTGGTATTGTCTCTGGTTGTCTTGGTACTGGTATAGTCTCTGAATGTCTTGATGGTGGTATGGTAATGTTATGGTTCTGGTATGGTAATGGTATGGTTCTGGTATGATAATGGTATGGATCTGTTCTGGTTCTGATATGGTGCTGGTATGGTTCTGGTTTGGTGCTGGTATGGTTCTGGTATGGTGCTGGTGTGGTTCTGGTATGGTTCTGGTATGGTGCTGGTATGGTGCTGATATGGTACTGGTATGGTACTGATATGGTGCTGGTATGGTGCTGGTATGGTATTGGTATGGTGCTGTTATGGTGCTGGTATGGTACTGGTATGGTATTGGTATGGTGCTGTTATGGTACTGGTATGGTACGGTATTGTACTGGTATGGTGCTGGGATCGTGCTGGTATGGTATTGTACTGATATGGTGCTGGTATGGTATGGTATTGTACTGGTATGGTGCTGGTATGGTATGGTATTGTACTGGTATGGTGCTGGATGGGTTGATAGCCATATTTCATGACTGTCCACTGGAAACCTCCCCGGGATAGCTGGATTGTGGCTCCCATGGCCATTTAAAACGCTGGATGGTGAGGGAAGAAGTCCAACGCTCTAACCACTAGGCGACCTGCTGTGAGGGATGAAGTCCAACGCTCTAACCACTAGGCTACCTGCCGTGAGGGAAGAAGTCCAACGCTCTAACAACTAGGCTACCTGCTGTGAGGGAAGAAGTCCAACGCTCTAACCACTAGGCTACCTGCTGTGAGGGAAGAAGTCCAACGCTCTAACCACTAGGCTACCTGCTGTGAGGGAAGAAGTCCAACGCTCTAACCACTAGGCGACCTGCTGTGAGGGAAGAAGTCCAACGCTCTAACCACTAGGCTACCTGCTGTGAGGGAAGAAGTCCAACGCTCTAACCACTAGGCGACCTGACGTGAGGGAAGAAGTCCAACGCTCTAACCACTAGGCTACCTGCTGTGAGGGAAGAAGTCCAACGCTCTAACCACTAGGCTACCTAACGTGAGGGAAGAAGTCCAACGCTCTAACCACTAGGCTACCTGCCGTGAGGGAAGAAGTCCAACGCTCTAACCACTAGGCTACCTGCTGTGAGGGAAGAAGTCCAACGCTCTAACCACTAGGCTACCTAACGTGAGGGAAGAAGTCCAACGCTCTAACCACTAGGCTACCTAACGTGAGGGAAGAAGTCCAACGCTCTAACCACTAGGCTACCTGCTGTGAGGGAAGAAGTCCAACGCTCTAACCACTAGGCTACCTGCCGTGAGGGAAGAAGTCCAACGCTCTAACCACTAGGCTACCTGCTGTGAGGGAAGAAGTCCAACGCTCTAACCACTAGGCTACCTGCCGTGAGGGAAGAAGTCCAACGCTCTAACCACTAGGCTACCTGCCGTGAGGGAAGAAGTCCAACGCTCTAACCACTAGGCTACCTGCCGTGAGGGAAGAAGTCCAACGCTCTAACCACTAGGCTACCTGCCGTGAGGGAAGAAGCTCCACCTTTCTCTGTTGCAATGCTCTCAGAATTATGACCTGAAAGACGAGATATTCTGACAAAACACCAAAAAGTTATAAAAGTTGTGTCGTAAATGAAAACCTTTCTTTATAATGTGCAGCATGAGTTCAAGATACCTCTCCGCCTTATTAGCATATTGTAACATTTCTGTCTTATCAATCTTCGTATAGTGTGTGTGTGACATAATTATGCTATGAGATTCCTACCCCATGCCTGAACCATGTCAGGCCCCATGCCAACGATTAGGTAGTATGGGTAATATGACACTGTGTGAATGCGTTGCAGGTGGGCAGGGTTTAAGTAGGTGGACTAGATGCCCTGGTGAAGACAACCTGTTTTCATTTAAGCCCTGCGTAGCAGAAGCCTGTCTGTGACATGTTGTTGGACTGGAGAGAGAGCGGACTTACCCAGCTGGGGACAGATCAACCCTTGGCCTCTCTCTCATTCATTCACACTCACACACACACACACACACACACACACACACACACACACACACACACACACACACACACACACACACACACACACACACACACGCCTGTCTAGTCTTTAGTCTCTCCCCTGTGCTTTGTGACTAACAGGTTTCACGGGAGTTTGTTTCTAACCCCAAAGCCCACATGTTCTATAATAAGTATCAGACCCTTTTTTTCAATTTACCCCTATAATGACAAACCCAAATCTAACTGCCTGTAGCTCAGGATCTGAAGCAAGGATATGCATATTCTTGATACCATTTGAAAAGAAACACTTTGACGTTTGTGAAACAGTGAAATTAAGGTAGGAGAATATTACACATTAGATCTGGTAAAAGATAAAACACAAAAACACATGCGTTTTCTGTTTTTGAAATGCTAAATAAAGACCATATGCTGACCTAGGAATCTAAGTGTCATTTTGGAGTTGTCCACCAGATGGCATCAGTGAGTGTGCAAAGTTTCAGACCGATACATTGACGAATGACATCCCTAAATAAAATGTTGTATCAAGTCTCCCAGGTGTCCTTCACGAGTTTGCCCAAATGTACCCAAGTGGCCGAATTGGTCAATTGATACATTTTTAAATACATAACTATAGAGACCATACATAAATGCTATGGTAATAAAAAAATGTAATTATACACACTCCCATGAATGCCATACATGATGGATCATTAGCTTCCCTATAAATAAAACTAACGTTCACACATCTAGACATCCGGGCGGGGTGGGTGTGGAGCCAGAGATAGTAGGGGGCGGGGTGGGTGTGGAGCCAGAGATAGCAGGGGGCGGGGTGGGTGTGGAGCCAGGGATGGGTGTGGAGCAGGGGGCGGGGTGGGTGTGGAGCCAGAGATAGCAGGGGGCGGGGTGGGTGTGGAGCCAGGATAGGGGGCGGGGTGGGTGTGGAGCCAGAGATAGCAGGGGGCGGGGTGGGTGTGGAGCCAGAGATAGCAGAGGGGGCGGGGTGGGTGTGGAGCCAGACATAGCAGGGGTTCAAACTGTAGAACCCAGTTCCTAGATTTGAATGCGTGGGGGGATGGAGGACTTAAATGTGGCCTTTTTGAAGTTGGCTCCCACCGATCTACCACTATTGAGGATTTTTACATTTAATTATGTTTTTACCCCTGTTTGCAATTATATATTTTATTGAACCTTTATTTTAGCAGGGGGTTAGCACTGAATAAATTAAAAAATGATGTATTTTACTAACTGATCTAAAAAAGTTACGTTACCTTCTCCTCCTTTGTTGCGCGCAGGACTCCTCACGTCTCAATGTCAATTTCTCATCCCGAATGAAGTTTGATCAAGTGAACAACACCTGTCTTGGTGCGTAATTATGTCCTTCATGGGCTAAAATAGGTGTTTTGTAGCCAATACGTAATTACGTCTGTCCTTCGTGGGCTAAAATAGGTGTTTTGTAGCCAATACGTAATTATGTCTGTCCTTCGTGGGCTAAAATAGGTGTTTTGTAGCCAATACGTAATTATGTCTGTCCTTCGTGGGCTAAAATAGGTGTTTTGTAGCCAATACGTAATTATGTCTGTCCTTCGTGGGCTAAAATAGAGTCCCTCAGGATGACAAATCAGAGCCAGATTACTGAATGTAAGTACATTATTTACCTTCAGAGGTGAATGTAAGTACATTATTTACCTTCAGAGGTGAATGTATCAAACCAGTTGCCGTGGTAAAAGTGTGTTGTTGTTGTGGACTCTCCTCAAACAATAGCATGGTCTTTTTTCACTGGAACAGCTACTGTAAATTGGATAGAAGAATTTAAGCTTTCTGCCCATATAAGACATGTTTATGTCCCAGAAAGTTGGCTGTTGTTTACAATGTAATTCTACTCACATTAATGCATATTGAGCAACAACTGTCCCAATTTCTAGCAGAGCATAACTCATATACAGTGGCAAAAAAAAGTATGTGAACCCTTTGGAATTACCTGTATTTCTGTATGAATTGGTCATAAAATTTGATTTGATCCTCATCTAAGTCACAACGATAGACCAACACAGTCTGCTTAAACTAATAACACACAAACAATTATATGTTTTCATGTCTTTATTGAACACAGTGTAAACATTCACAGTGCAGGGTGGGACAAGTATGTGAACCCTTGGATTTAGTAACAGGTTGACCCTCCTTTGGCAGCAATAACCTCAACCAAACGTGTTCTATAGTTGTGGATCAGACCTGCACAACGGTCAGGAGGAAGTTTGGACCATTCCTCTTTACAAAACTGTTTCAGTTCGGCAATATTCTTGGGATGTCTGGTGTGAACCGGTCTCTTGAGGTCATGCCACAGCATCTCAATCGGGTTGAGGTCACGACTCTGACTGGGCCACTGCAGAAGGCGTATTGTCTTCTGTTGAAGCCATTCTGTTGTTGATTTACTTCTGTGTTTTGGGTCATTGTCCTGTTACATCACCCAACTTCTGTTGAGCTTCAATTGGCAAACTGATAGCCTTACATTCTCCTGCAAAAAGTCTTGATAAACTTGGGAATTAATTTTTCTGTCAAAGATAGCAAGCTGTCCAGGCCCTGAGGCAGCAAAGCAGCCCCAAACCGCCACTATACTTTACAGTTGGGATGAGGTTTTGATGTTGGTGTGCTGTGCCTTTTTTTTCTCCACACATAATGGTGTGTGTTCCTTCCAAACAACTCAACTTTAGTTTCATCTGTCCACAGAATATTTTGCCAGTAGCGCTGTGGAACATTCAGCTGCTCTTTTGCGAACTTCAGATGTGCAGCAAGTTTTTTGGGGGACAGCAGTGGCTTCTTCCATGTTGTCCTCCCATGAACACCATTCTTGTTTAGTGTTTAACGCATCGTAGACTCATCAACAGAGGTGTTAGCATGTTCCAGAGATTTCTGTAAGTCTTTAGCTGACACTCTATGATTCTTCTTAACCTCATTGAGCATTCTGCTGTGCCCTTGCAGTCATCTTTGCAGGAGGCCACTCTTAGAGAGAGCAGCAACAGTGCTGAACTTTCTCCATTTATAGACAGTTTGTCTTCCCGAGGACTGGTGAACATCAAAGCTTTAGAGAACATTATGTCCCTTTCCAGCTTTATGCCTGTCAACAATTCTCAATCTTAGGTCTTCTGAGATCTCTTTTGTTAGAGGCATGGTTCACAACAGGCAATGCTTCTTGTGAATAGCAAACTCAATTTTGTCTCATTGATTGGAGTCCAGGTTAGCTGACTCCTTACTCCAATTAGCTTTTGGAGAAGTCATTAGCCGAGGGGTTCACATACTTTTCCCAACCTACACTGTGAATGTTAAAATGATGTATTCAGTATAGACAAGAAAAATACAATAATGTGTGTGTTGATAGGACAAACACACTGTGTTTGTCTATAGATGAAGATCAGATCAAATTTGATGACCAATTTATGCAGAAATCCAGGTAATTCCAAAGGGTTCACATACTGTTTCTTTGCCAATGTATATATTGTATATGTGTATATATACACTACAACTCAAAAGTTTGGGGTCAATTATAAATGTCCTTGTTTTTGAAAGAAACATATATATTTTTTTCCATTAAAATAACATTGAATTGATCAGAAATGCAGTGTAGACATTGTTAATGTTGTAAATGACTATTGTTGCTGGAAACGGATGATTTTTAATTGAATATCTACATAGGTGTACAGAGGCCCATTATCAGCACCCATCACTCCTGTGTTCCAATGGCACGTTGTGTTAGCTAATCCAAGTTGATTATTTTAAAAGTCTAATTGATCATTAGGAAACCGTTTTGCAATTATCTTCGCACAGCTGAAAACTTTTGTCCTGATGCAAGAAGCAATAAAACTGTCTTTCTTTAGACTAGTTGAGTATCTGGAGCATCAGCATTTGTGGGTTCGATTACAGGCTCAAAATGGCTAGAAATAAATAACTTTCTCCTGTGACTCGTCAGTCTATTCTTGTTCTCAGAAATGAAGGCTATTCCAAGCGAGAAATTGCCAAGAATCTGAAGATCTGGTACAACGCTGTGTACTACTACCTTCACAGAACTGCGCAAACTGGCTCTAACCAGAATAGAAAGTGGAACGGGAGGCCCCGGTGCACAACTGAGCAAGCGGACAAGTACATTAAAGTATCTAGATTAAGAACAAACACCTCACAAGTCCTCAACAGGCAGCTTCATTAACTAGTACCTGCAAAACACTAGTCTCAATGTCAACAGTGAAGAGGCGACTCCG
This sequence comes from Oncorhynchus tshawytscha, assembly GCF_018296145.1. Lineage (NCBI taxonomy): Eukaryota > Metazoa > Chordata > Actinopteri > Salmoniformes > Salmonidae > Oncorhynchus > Oncorhynchus tshawytscha. The sequence continues at coordinate 60,961,835 of NC_056442.1, read as the reverse complement.
TGGGATAACGCTGATTTTCAAACATAGCTTTCATGCGTCTTGGCATGCACTCCACCAGTCATGCACTCCACCAGTCTTTCACATTGATGTTGGGTGACTTTATGACACTCCTGTCGTGAAAATTCAAGCAGCTCGGCTTTGTTTGATAGCTTGTGACCATCCATCTTCCTCTTGATCACATTCCAGAGGTTTTCAATGGGGCTCAGGTCTGGTGATTGGGTTGGCTATGACCGGGTCTTGATCTGGTGGTCCTCCATCCACACCTTGATTGACCTGGCTGTGTGGCATGGAGCATTGACCTGCTGGGAAAAAACCAATCCTCAGTTGGGGAACATTGTCAAAGCAGAAGGAAGAACGTTTTCTTCCAGGACAACCTGGTGTACGTGGCTTGATTCATGCATCCTTCACAAAGACAAATCTGCCCGATTCCAGCCGTGCTGAAGCACCCCCCAGATCATCACCGAGCCTCCACCAAATTTCACAGTGGGTGCGAAACCTGGAGAGGCCTTTCAAGATTTAGTGGATACGACTGGATTCATCTTTAGGTGGGACAACCACATATCTCATTCATAGTCATTTCACTTTTCCTCAGTAAAGTAGCTATCAGAAAAGTCAGAGCTGGAAAAGTGTTATCTTAAAGTAGATGGCCCTAAAGACAATACTAGACACTCCCTAAATTTTATCAGCATATCGATTGCGCAACCAGGGGTGGAAAGACCCTGGATCATTGTTAATCTAACTTCCGCGACGCATATAAGGCCCTGCCCCGCCCCCCTTTCGGAAAAGCTGACCACGACTCCATTTTGTTGATCCCTGCCTACAGACAGAAAATAAAACAAGAAGCTCCCACGCTGAGGTCTGTCCAACGCTGGTCCGACCAAGCTGACTCCACACTCCAAGACTGCTTCCATCACGTGGACTGGGAGATGTTTCGTATTGCGTCAGACAACAACATTGACGAATACGCTGATACGGTGTGCGAGTTCATTAGAACGTGCGTTGAAGATGTCGTTCCCATAGCAACGATTAAAACATTCCCTAACAAGAAACCGTGGATTGATGGCAGCATTCGTGTGAAACTGAAGGCACGAACCACTGCTTTTAATCAGGGCAAGGTGTCTGGTAACATGACTGAATACAAACAGTGCAGCTATTCCCTCCGCAAGGCTATCAAACAAGCTAAGCGCCAGTACAGAGACAAAGTAGAATCTCAATTCAACGGCTCAGACACAAGAGGCATGTGGCAGGGTCTACAGTCAATCACGGACTACAGGAAGAAACCCAGCCCAGTCACGGACCAGGATGTCTTGCTCCCAGGCAGACTAAATAACTTTTTTGCCCGCTTTGAGGACAATACAGTGCCACTGACACGGCCTGCAACGGAAAGATGCAGTCTCTCCTTCACTGCAGCCGAAGTGAGTAAGACATTTAAACGTGTTAACCCTCGCAAGGCTGCAGGCCCAGACGGCATCCCCAGCCGCGCCCTCAGAGCATGCGCAGACCAGCTGGCCGGTGTGTTTACGGACATATTCAATCAATCTATATACCAGTCTGCTGTTCCCACATGCTTCAAGAGGGCCACCATTGTTCCTGTTCCCAAGAAAGCTAAGGTAACTGAGCTAAACGACTACCGCCCGTAGCACTCACATCCGTCATCATGAAGTGCTTTGAGAGACTAGTCAAGGACCACATCACCTCCACCCTACCTGACACCCTTGACCCACTCCAATTTGCTTACCGCCCAAATAGGTCCACAGACGATGCAATCTCAACCACACTGCACACTGCCCTAACCCATCTGGACAAGAGGAATACCTATGTGAGAATGCTGTTCATCGACTACAGCTCGGCATTCAACACCATAGTACCCTCCAAGCTCGTCATCAAGCTCGAGACCCTGGGTCTCGACCCCGCCCTGTGCAACTGGGTACTGGACTTCCTGACGGGCCGCCCCCAGGTGGTGAGGGTAGGCAACAACATCTCCTCCCCGCTGATCCTCAACACTGGGGCCCCACAAGGGTGCGTTCTGAGCCCTCTCCTGTACTCCCTGTTCACCCACGACTGCGTGGCCATGCACGCCTCCAACTCAATCATCAAGTTTGCGGACGACACAACAGTGGTAGGCTTGATTACCAACAACGACGAGACGGCCTACAGGGAGGAGGTGAGGGCCCTCGGAGTGTGGTGTCAGGAAAATAACCTCACACTCAACGTCAACAAAACTAAGGAGATGATTGTGGACTTCAGGAAACAGCAGAGGGAACACCCCCATCCACATCGATGGAACAGTAGTGGAGAGGGTAGCAAGTTTTAAGTTCCTCGGCATACACATCACAGACAAACTGAATTGGTCCACTCACACAGACAGCATCGTGAGGAAGGCGCAGCAGCGCCTCTTCAACCTCAGGAGGCTGAAGAAATTCGGCTTGTCACCAAAAGCACTCACAAACTTTTACAGATGCACAATCGAGAGCATCCTGGCGGGCTGTATCACCGCCTGGTATGGCAACTGCACCGCCCTCAACCGTAAGGCTCTCCAGAGGGTAGTGAGGTCTGCACAACGCATCACCGGGGGCAAACTACCTGCCCTCCAGGACACCTACACCACCCGATGCTACAGGAAGGCCATAAAGATCATCAAGGACATCAACCACCCGAGCCACTGCCTGTTCACCCCGCTGTCATCCAGAAGGCGAGGTCAGTACAGGTGCATCAAAGCTGGGACCGAGAGACTGAAAAACAGCTTCTATCTCAAGGCCATCAGACTGTTAAACAGCCACCACTAACATTGAGTGGCTACTGCCAACACACTGTCAATGACACTGACTCTACTCCAGCCACTTTAATCATGGGAATTGATGGGAAATGATGTAAATATATCACTAGCCACTTTAAACAATGCTACCTTATATAATGTTACTTACCCTACATTATTCATCTCATATGCATACGTTGATACTGTACTCTATATCATCGACTGCATCCTTATGTAATACATGTATCACTAGCCACTTTAACTATGCCACTTGGTTTACATACTTATCTCATATGTATATACTGTACTCGATATCATCTACTGTATCTTGCCTATGCTGCTTTGTACCATCACTCATTCATATATCCTTATGTACATATTCTTTATCCCCTTACACTGTGTTATAAGACAGTAGTTTTTTTGGAATTGTTAGTTAGATTACTTGTTGGTTATTACTGCACTGTCGGAACTAGAAGCACAAGCATTTCGCTACACTCGCATTAACATCTGCTAACCATGTGTATGTGACAAATAAAATTTGATTTGATTTGATTTGATTTGAGACAGCAGTAAATGAAGACAAAACTGATACATACCACTCCTGGAGAGAGCAGCAGTCCTATATCTATACAGATGTAGGGTTTTACTTTGACCCAGTTTTTCACAGCCGGAAAATAATCCTGCAGCAACAGGAAATGTGAAATATTATGTGGATTATAATTAATGGACATCATTAGGGCAAATCAAGTCAGCACTTTTGAAGTGGATATAGCAAACTTTAGAAGCCCTTTAAAAAAACAGGATGATCAAATTAAGGAATATAATCCATAGCTACAGATTGAAGCTGTTGATGTACACCTGTAGCTACAGATTAAAGCTGTTGATGTACACCCGTAGCTACAGATTAAAGCTGTTGATGTACACCTGTAGCTACATGTATATATTGAAGCTGTTGATGTACACCTGTAGCTACAGATTGAAGCTGTTGATGTACACCTGTAGCTACAGATTGAAGCTGTTGATGTACACCCGTAGCTACAGATTAAAGCTGTTGATGTACACCCGTAGCTACAGATTAAAGCTGTTGATGTACACCCGTAGCTACAGATTAAAGCTGTTGATGTACACCTGTAGCTACATGTATATATTGAAGCTGTTGATGTACACATGTAGCTACAGATTGAAGCTGTTGATGTACACCTGTAGCTACATGTATAGATTGAAGCTGTTGATGTACACCTGTAGCTACATGTATAGATTGAAGCTGTTGATGTACACCTGTAGCTACAGATTAAAGCTGTTGATGTACACCTGTAGCTACAGATTAAAGCTGTTGAT
>NC_056442.1:60887742-60952742 GCF_018296145.1 Oncorhynchus tshawytscha | reverse complement strand
TTCAGGCCCATAATCTGTCCAGACTCATACTCTGTTCAGACCCATAATCTGCCCAGTCTCATACTCTGTTCAGGTCCATAATCTATCCAGTCTCATACTCTGTTCAGACATACACTGTTCAGACCCATAATCTGTTCAGACTCATGCTCTGTTCAGACCCATAATCTGTTCAGACTCATGCTCTGTTCAGACTCATACTCTGTTCAAGGCAAGAATCTGTCCAGACTCATAATCTGTCTAGACTCATACTCTGTTCAGACCCATAATCTGTCCGGATTTCTAATCTGTTCAGACTCATACTCTGTTCAGACTCATACTCTGTTCAGACTCATACTCTGTTCAGACTCATACTCTGTTCAGACTCATACTCTGTTCAGACCCATAATCTGTTCAGACTCATACTCTGTTCAGACTCATAATCTGTTCAGACTCATACTCTGTTCAGACTCATACTCTGTTCAGACTCATACTCTGTTCAGACTCATACTCTGTTCAGACTCATACTCTGTTCAAGGCAAGAATCTGTCCAGACTCATAATCTGTCCAGACTCATAATCTGTCCAGACTCATAATCTGTTCAGACTCATACTCTGTTCAGACTCATACTCTGTTCAGATCCATAATCTGTCTAGTCTCATACTTTGTTCAGGCTCCTACTCTGTTCAGACCCATAATCTGTTCAGAATCATACTCTGTTCAGACTCATACTCTGTTCAGATCCATAACCTGTCCGGTCTCATAATCTGTCCAGACTCCTGGTCTGTTCAGATTTATATTCTGTTCATGCCAATAATCTCTCCAGACTCCTAGTCTGTTCAGATTCATAATATGGGATTGTTGCAAATTTACATCTACATTAGTTTATAGTCCAAAACAATCTATTGATCAGTGGTATTTATTGTCCAAGACAATCTATTGATCAGGGGCGTGCTGAGTTGTGTTACTATGGGTGGGATCAATGCTTTTACCATTCAATGCTGCCCGCTTGCCTGCAGTCTGCAATGCAATTTGAAAGATGGAGCTCATTACTTTGAGTGAGATAATTCAATATACTTCAGTATACATATATTACAGTATATAACAGCACCCACACGTACGCCCACACCTTGTCTGAATTGAACAGTTCAACTCACCTTTGTGTGCTACAACAACCCCGGTATGTATTGAGTGTGTTCTTAGGAAGTTAACACTGCTTGGCCAATATCATTTAATAGAACTTCCTGACTTTCAAAAGCTTTTCTCCGACACCTTTCTGAATTTACAGCAACTCAGCTCTCTGCCGCAACACATCTTCATTCTCTACATTTAATTGAATCTTCTTTCACACCTCGCTGCTCATCCCAAATTCACCCTATAAAGTGCACTACTTTTGACCAGGGCCCTTATTGGAATAGGTGTCATTTGGGAGTGAGCCATCACCTTGTACAGCTCTACCTTCTTGCTCCAGCTAATGGAATCCTGCATGGTGTTCATTACATTCTGAACTATCCTCAGATCTGAAGAGAGGTGATTAATACCAAGGGCCTAACTTCTGACCAGGACCATGCTCCGTCTCTCGTTCACTCTCTCACGCTCTTCCTCCCCATGTCTCTGTCTCTCTCTCTCTCTCTCCCTCTCTCTCTCTCTCTCTCTTTCTCTCTCTCTCTTTCTCTCTCTCTCTTTCTCTCTCTCTCTTTCTCTCTCTCTCTCTCTCTCTCTCTCTCTCTCTCTCTCTCTCTCTCTCTCTCTCTCTCTCTCTCTCTCTCTCTTTCTCTCTCTCTCTCTCTCTCTCTCTCTCTCTCTCTCTCTCTCCCTCTCTTTCTTTCTCTCTCTCTCTCTCTCTCTCTCTCTCTCTCTCTCTCAGGTTTGTGATCAGGTTTGTGATAAGCTTATCCTATCCTATATCCTAATTCAATCCTCTTCTGTCTTTTGACATCTATTAGCCTTGTTAACTGCTAGGTTAGCAGGTTGTTTACACTTTAATCAAACTTAAACCTGCATTATAGAGGGTTGATATAGTGTTCATAAGCAATGTGTTCATAAACGTGTACATTAATAAATATAGTATTTGTGCATTCCTTACGATGCATGTTGTTGAATGATAGTGTATTATTAGTAGTATAAGTCTTCATGTTATTAATGCAGCATTCACCCAGCAGCTCCTTGTGGTCATTATCATTATTTTTTAATTTAACCAGGTTAAGTTTATAATGATGGTCTAGGAACAGTGGGTTAATTGCCTCGTTCAGGGGCAGAACGACAGATTTTTACCTGGTCAGCTCGGGGGATTCGATCTAGCAACCTTTCGGTTACTGGCCCAATGCTCTAACCACTAGGCTACCTGCCTCTAACCACCAGGCTACCTGCCTCTAACCACCAGGCTACCTGCCTCTAACCACTAGGCTACCTGCCTCTAACCACCAGGCTACCTGCCTCTAACCACCAGGCTACCTGCCTCTAACCACCAGGCTACCTGCCTCTAACCACTAGGCTACTACCTGCTACCTGCCTCTAACCACCAGGCTACCTGCCTCTAACCACCAGGCTACCTGCCTCTAACCACCATGCTACCTGCCTCTAACCACCAGGCTACCTGCTTCTAACCACCAGGCTGCCTCTAACCACCAGGCTACTAAACACCAGGCTACCTGCCTCTCTAACCACTAGACTACCTGCCTCTAACCACTAACCACCAGGCTACCTGCCTCTCTAACCACTAGGACTACCTACCTGCCTCTAACCACCAGGCTACCTGCCTCTCTAACCACTAGACTACCTGCCTCTCTAACCACTAGGACCTGCCTCTCTAACCACCTACCTGCCTCTCTAACCACTAGACTACCTGCCTCTCTAACCACTAGACTACCTGCCTCCACTAACCTAACCACAGGCTACCTGCCTCTCTAACCACCAGGCTACCTGCCTCTCTAACCACTAGACTACCTGCCTCTCTAACCACCAGGCTACCTGCCTCTCTAACCACCAGGCTACCTGCCTCTCTAACCACCAGGCTACCTGCCTCTCTAACCACTAGGCTACCTGCTACCTCTCTAACCACAGGCAGGCTACCTGCCTCTCTAACCACTAGACTACCTGCCTCTCTAACCACCAGGCTACCTGGCTACCTGCCTCTAACCACTAGACTACCTGCCTCTCTAACCACCAGGCTACCTGCCTCTCTAACCACCAGGCTACCTGCCTCTCTAACCACTAGGCTACCTGCCTCTCTAACCACCAGGCTAGGCTACCTGCCTCTCTAACCACCTAGGCTACCTGCCTCTCTAACACACCAGGCTACCTGCCTCTCTAACCACCAGGCTACCTGCCTCTCTAACCACCAGGCTACCTGCCTCTCTAACCACTAACCACCAGGCTACCTGCCTCTCTAACCACCTACCTGCCTCTCTAACCACCAGGCTACCTGCCTCTCTAACCACCAGACTACCTGCCTCTCTAACCACCAGGCTACCTGCCTCTAAACACCAGGCTACCTGCCTCTCTAGAACAGGCTACCTGCCTCTAACCACCAGGCTACCTGCCTCTCTAACCACTAGGCTACCTGCCTTCTAACCACAGGCTGCCTCTCTAACCACTAGGCTACCTGCCTCTCTAACCACAGGCTACCTGCCTCTCTAACCACTAGGCTACCTGCCTCTCTAACCACCAGGCTACCTGCCTCTCTAACCACCAGGCTACCTGCCTCTAACCACCAGGCTACCTGCCTCTCTAAACACCAGGCTACCTGCCTCTAACCACAGGCTACCTGCCTCTAACCACTAGCTACCTGCCTCTAACCACTAGACTACCTGCCTCTCTAACCACTAGGCTACCTGCCTCTCTAACCACTAGGCTACCTGCCTCTCTAACCACTAGGCTACCTGCCTCTCTAAACACCAGGCTACCTGCCTCTCTAACCACTAGGCTACCTGCCTCTCTAACCACACAGGCTACCTGTCTCTAAACACCAGGCTACCTGCCTCTCTAACCACCACTACCTGCCTCTCTAACCACCAGGCTACCTGCCTCTCTAACCACCAGGCTACCTGCCTCTCTAACCACTAGGCTACCTGCCTCTCTAACCACAGGCTACCTGCCTCTCTAACCACCAGGCTACCTGCCTCTCTAACCACTAGGCTACCTGCCTCTCTAACCACCAGGCTACCTGCCTCTCTAACCACCAGGCTACCTGCCTCTCTAACCACCAGGCTACCTGCCTCTCTAACCACCAGGCTACCTGCCTCTCTAACCTGCCTCTCTAACCACAGGCTACCTGCCTCTCTAACCACCAGGCTACCTGCCTCTCTAACCACTAGGCTACTGTCTGCTCTAACCACCAGGCTACCTGCCTCTCTAACCACCAGGCTACCTGCCTCTCTAACCACCAGGCTACCTGCCTCTCTAACCACAGGCTACCTGCCTCTCTAACCATTAGGCTACCTGCCTCTCTAACCACTAGGCTACCTGCCTCTCTAACACTAGGCTACCTGCCACACAGGCTACCTGCCTCTCTAACCACTAGGCTACCTGCCTCTCTAACCACCAGGCTACCTGCCTCTCTAACCACTAGGCTACCTGCCTCTCTAACCACCAGGCTACCTGCCTCTCTAACCACTAGCTACCTGCCTCTCTAACCACCAGGCTACCTGCCTCTCTAACCACTAGGCTACCTGCCTCTCTAACCACCAGGCTACCTGCCTCTCTAACCACTAGACTACCTGCCCTCTAACCACAGGCTACCTGCCTCTAACCACCAGACTACCTGCCTCTCTAACCACTAGGCTACCTGCCTCTCTAACCACCAGGCTACCTGCCCTCTAACACCAGGCTACCTGCCTCTCTAACCACCAGGCTACCTGCCTCTCTAACCACCAGGCTACCTGCCTCTCTAACCACCAGGCTACCTGCCTCTCTAACCACCAGGCTACCTGCCTCTCTAAACACAGGCTACCTGCCTCTAAACACCAGGCTACCTGCCTCTAACCACTGCCTCTAACCACTTCTGCCTCTAACCACTACCTGCCTCTCTAACCACCAGGCTACCTGCCTCTCTAACCACTAGGCTACCTGCCTCTCTAACCACCAGGCTACCTGCCTCTCTAACCACTAGCTACCTGCCTCTTAACCACACAGGCTACCTCTAACCACTAGGCTACCTGCCTTCTAACACACCAGGTCTAGCTAGTGTTGAAGAACACAGGCTACCTGCCTCTAACCACCAGGCTCTGTCTGTAACCATTAGCTAGTGTTGAAGCTACCTGCCTCTAACACCAGGGTTCTATCATACCTGAAGCCTAAAAGAACACAGGCCTCTAACCACCAGGTTCTAACCACCAGTACCTGTCTTCCATTAGCTAGTGTAACCCAGGCTACCTGCCTCTCTAACCACTAGGCTACCTGCCTCTAACCACAGGTCTAACCCAGCTGTCTAACCACCAGGCTATCTAAACTGTCTGTAGTCTGTTAGCTAGTGTTGAAGAACCACAGGCTACCTGCCTGTCTAACCACCAGGTCCTAACCACCAGGTAAACACCACTCTAACCACCAGGCATAAACACAGGTTCTGCCTGTCTGCCTCTAACCATCAGCTTGCCTCTAAACCAACCACTATTTACCTGTGAAAACACAGGGTTCTGCTCTGTCCATTAGGCTACCTGTTACACAGATGGTCCAGGCTATTAACCAGAACTACAGGGTTCTGTCTTCTTCTCTCTTTATTTTGGAAGCTACCTGTTGAAAACATCCTACCTGATTGCTACCTGAATAGCTGCTGAATAAACACTGCCTCTGCTAGGCTAGTGTTGAAGCCTGGTAGGCTACCTGCCCTCTGCCTGTCTGTCCTAACCATGCTAGTGTTGAAGAACACATCTGTCTGACTGTCTAACCATTAGGCCGACCTGTCTGTCTGTCTATTAGCTAGTGTTGAAGAACACAGGGTTCTGCCTGTCTGTCTATTAGCTAGTGTTGAAGAACACAGGGTTCTGTCTGTCTGTCTATTAGCTAGTGTTGAAGAACACAGGGTTCTGCCTGTCTGTCTATTAGCTAGTGTTGAAGAACACAGGGTTCTAACCACTGTCTGTCTATTAGCTAGTGTTGAAGAACACTAACACTAGGGTTCTGTCTGTCTGTCTATTAGCTAGTGTTGAAGAACACAGGGTTCTGCCTGTCTGTCTGTCTATTAGCTAGTGTTGAAGAACACAGGGTTCTCTGTCTGTCTATTAGCTAGTGTTGAAGAACACAGGGTTCTGTCTGTCTGTCTATTAGCTAGTGTTGAAGAACACAGGGTCTCTGTCTGTCTATTAGCTAGTGTTGAAGAACACAGGGTTCTGTCTGTCTATTAGCTAGTGTTGAAGAACACAGGCTCTGTTCTGTCTGTACCTCTGTCTGTCTATTAGCTAGTGTTGAAGAACACAGGGTTCTGTCTGTCTATTAGCTAGTGTTGAAGAACACAGGGTTCTTCTGTCTGTCTACTCTGTTGAAGAACACAGGGTTCTGTCTGTCTATTAGCTAGTGTTGAAGAACACAGGGTTCTGTCTGTCTGTCTGTCTATTAGCTAGTGTTGAAGAACACAGGGTTTCTGTCTGTCTGTCTATTAGCTAGTGTTGAAGAACACAGGGTTCTGCCTGTCTGTCTATTAGCTAGTGTTGAAGAACACAGGGTTCTGCCTGTGAAGAACACAGGGTTCTGCCTGTCTGTCTATTAGCTAGTGTTGAAGAACACAGGGTTCTGCCTGTCTGTCTATTAGCTAGTGTTGAAGAACACAGGGTTCTGTCTGTCTGTCTATTAGCTAGTGTTGAAGAACACAGGGTTCTGTCTGTCTGTCTATTAGCTAGTGTTGAAGAACACAGGGTTCTGCCTGTCTGTCTGTCTGTCTGTCTGTGTTGAAGAACACAGGGTTCTGTCTGTCTCTGTCTGTGTCTGAAGAACACAGGGTTCTGTCTGTCTGTCTATTAGCTGAAGAACACAGGGTTCTGTCTGTCTGTCTGTCTGTCTATTAGCTAGTGTTGAAGAACACAGGGTTCTGTCTGTCTGTCTATTAGCTAGTGTTGAAGAACACAGGGTTCTCTGTCTGTCTATTAGCTAGTGTTGAAGAACACAGGGTTCTGTCTGTCTGTCTATTCTGTCACAGGGTCTGTCTATTAGCTAGTGTTGTCTGTCTGTCTGTCTATTAGCTAGTGTTGAAGAACACAGGGTTCTGTCTGTCTGTCTGTCTGTCTGTCTATTAGCTAGTGTTGAAGATTAGCTAGTGTTGAAGGGTTCTCTGTCTGTCTATTAGCTAGTGTTGAAGAACACAGGGTTCTGCCTGTCTGTCTATTGCTCTGTCTGTCTGTCTGTCTGTCTGTCTCTGTCTGTCTGTCTGTCTATTAGCTAGTGTTGAAGAACACAGGGTTCTGTCTGTCTATTAGCTAGTGTTGAAGAACACAGGGTTCTGTCTGTCTGTCTGTCTGTCTATTAGCTAGTGTTGAAGAACACAGGGTTCTGTCTGTCTGTCTGTCTATTAGCTAGTGTTGAAGAACACAGGGTTCTGCCTGTCTGTCTGTCTATTAGCTAGTGTTGAAGAACACAGGGTTCTGCCTGTCTGTCTATTAGCTAGTGTTGAAGAACACAGGGTTCTGCCTGTCTGTCTATTAGCTAGTGTTGAAGAACACAGGGTTCTGTCTGTCTGTCTATTAGCTAGTGTTGAAGAACACAGGGTTCTGCCTGTCTGTCTATTAGCTAGTGTTGAAGAACACAGGGTTCTGCCTGTCTGTCTATTAGCTAGTGTTGAAGAACACAGGGTTCTGCCTGTCTGTCTATTAGCTAGTGTTGAAGAACACAGGGTTCTGCCTGTCTGTCTGTCTGTCTGTCTGTCTGTCTGTCTGTCTGTCTGTCTATTAGCTAGTGTTGAAGAACACAGGGTTCTGTCTGTCTATTAGCTAGTGTTGAAGAACACAGGGTTCTGTCTGTCTATTAGCTAGTGTTGAAGAACACAGGGTTCTGTCTGTCTATTAGCTAGTGTTGAAGAACACAGGGTTCTGCTATTAGCTGTCTGTCTGTCTGTCTATTAGCTAGTGTTGAAGGACACATGGGTTCTGTCTGTCTGTCTGTCTATTAGCTAGTGTTGAAGAACACAGGGTTGTGCCTGTCTGTCTATTAGCTAGTGTTGAAGAACACAGGGTTCTGTCTGTCTATTAGCTAGTGTTGAAGAACACAGGGTTCTGTCTGTCTATTAGCTAGTGTTGAAGAACACAGGGTTCTGCCTGTCTGTCTATTAGCTAGTGTTGAAGAACACAGGGTTCTGCCTGTCTGTCTATTAGCTAGTGTTGAAGAACACAGGGTTCTGTCTGTCTGTCTGTCTATTAGCTAGTGTTGAAGAACACAGGGTTCTGCCTGTCTGTCTGTCTGTCTATTAGCTAGTGTTGAAGAACACAGGGTTCTGTCTGTCTGTCTATTAGCTAGTGTTGAAGAACACAGGGTTCTGCCTGTCTGTCTATTAGCTAGTGTTGAAGAACACAGGGTTCTGCCTGTCTGTCTGTCTGTCTATTAGCTAGTGTTGAAGGACACATGGTTCCGTCTGTCTGTCTGTCTATTAGCTAGTGTTGAAGAACACAGGGTTCTGCCTGTCTGTCTATTAGCTAGTGTTGAAGAACACAGGGTTCTGCCTGTCTGTCTATTAGCTAGTGTTGAAGAACACAGGGTTCCGTCTGTCTGTCTGTCTATTAGCTAGTGTTGAAGAACACAGGGTTCTGCCTGTTTGTCTATTAGCTAGTGTTGAAGAACACATGGTTCCTGTCTGTCTGTCTGTCTATTAGCTAGTGTTGAAGAACACAGGGTTCTGCCTGTCTGTCTGTCTATTAGCTAGTGTTGAAGAACACATGGTTCTATTAGCTAGTGTTCTGTCTGTCTGTCTATTAGCTAGTGTTGAAGAACACAGGGTTCTGCCTGTCTGTCTATTAGCTAGTGTTGAAGAACACAGGGTTCTGCCTGTCTGTCTATTAGCTAGTGTTGAAGAACACAGGGTTCTGCCTGTCTGTCTATTAGCTAGTGTTGAAGAACACAGGGTTCTGTCTGTCTGTCTATTAGCTAGTGTTGAAGAACACAGGGTTCTGTCTGTCTGTCTGTCTGTCTATTAGCTAGTGTTGAAGAACACAGGGTTCTGCCTGTCTGTCTGTCTGTCTATTAGCTAGTGTTGAAGAACACAGGGTTCTGCCTGTCTGTCTGTCTATTAGCTAGTGTTGAAGAACACAGGGTTCTGCCTGTCTGTCTGTCTGTCTATTAGCTAGTGTTGAAGAACACAGGGTTCTGCCTGTCTGTCTGTCTGTCTATTAGCTAGTGTTGAAGAACACAGGGTTCTGCCTGTCTGTCTATTAGCTAGTGTTGAAGAACACAGGGTTCTGTCTGTCTGTCTATTAGCTAGTGTTGAAGAACACAGGGTTCCGTCTGTCTGTCTGTCTATTAGCTAGTGTTGAAGAACACAGGGTTCTGCCTGTCTGTCTATTAGCTAGTGTTGAAGAACACAGGGTTCTGCCTGTCTGTCTATTAGCTAGTGTTGAAGAACACAGGGTCTGCCTGTCTGTCTGTCTGTCTATTAGCTAGTGTTGAAGAACACATGGTTCCGTCTGTCTGTCTGTCTATTAGCTAGTGTTGAAGAACACAGGGTTTCTGTCTGTCTGTCTATTAGCTAGTGTTGAAGAACACAGGGTTCTGCCTGTCTGTCTATTAGCTAGTGTTGAAGAACACAGGGTTCTGTCTGTCTGTCTATTAGCTAGTGTTGAAGAACACAGGGTTCTGTCTGTCTGTCTATTAGCTAGTGTTGAAGAACACAGGGTTCTGTCTGTCTATTAGCTAGTGTTGAAGAACACAGGGTTCTGTCTGTCTATTAGCTAGTGTTGAAGAACACAGGGTTCTGTCTGTCTATTAGCTAGTGTTGAAGAACACAGGGTTCCGTCTGCCTGTCTGTCTATTAGCTAGTGTTGAAGAACACAGGGTTCTGTCTGTCTGTCTATTAGCTAGTGTTGAAGAACACAGGGTTCTGTCTGTCTGTCTGTCTGTCTGTCTGTCTATTAGCTAGTGTTGAAGAACACAGGGTTCTGTCTGTCTGTCTATTAGCTAGTGTTGAAGAACACAGGGTTCTGTCTGTCTGTCTATTAGCTAGTGTTGAAGAACACAGGGTTCTGTCTGTCTGTCTGTCTGTCTATTAGCTAGTGTTGAAGAACACAGGGTTCTGTCTGTCTATTAGCTAGTGTTGAACAACACAGGGTTCTGTCTGTCTATTAGCTAGTGTTGAAGAACACAGGGTTGTCCTGTCTGTCTATTAGCTAGTGTTGAAGAACACAGGGTTCTAGTGTTGAAGAACACAGGGTTCCGTCTGCCTGTCTATTAGCTAGTGTTGAAGAACACAGGGTTCTGTCTGCCTGTCTATTAGCTAGTGTTGAAGAACACAGTTCCGTCTGTCTGTCTGTCTGTCTGTCTGTCTGTCTGTCTGTCTGTCTGTCTGTCTGTCTGTCTGTCTGTCTGTCTGTCACAGGGTCTGTCTGTCTGTCTGTCTGTCTATTAGCTAGTGTTGAAGAACACAGGGTTCTGCCTGTCTGTCTATTAGCTAGTGTTGAAGAACACAGGGTTCTGCCTGTCTGTCTGTCTGTCTATTAGCTAGTGTTGAAGAACACATGGTTCCGTCTGTCTGTCTGTCTATTAGCTAGTGTTGAAGAACACAGGGTTCTGCCTGTCTGTCTATTAGCTATTGTTGAAGAACACAGGGTTCTGTCTGCCTGTCTATTAGCTAGTGTTGAAGAACACAGGGTTTCCGTCTGTCTGTTAGCTAGTGTTGAAGAACACAGTGTTCCGTCTGTCTGTCTGTTAGCTAGTGTTGAAGAACACATGGTTCCGTCTGCCTGTCTGTCTATTAGCTAGTGTTGAAGAACACAGGGTTCCGTCTGTCTGTCTGTCTATTAGCTAGTGTTGAAGAACACAGGTTTCTGTCTGTCTGTCTATTAGCTAGTGTTGAAGAACACAGGGTTCTGTCTGTCTGTCTATTAGCTAGTGTTGAAGAACACAGGGTTCCGTCTGTCTGCCTGTCTGTTAGCTAGTGTTGAAGAACACAGGGTTCTGTCTGTCTGTCTATTAGCTAGTGTTGAAGAACACAGGGTTCTGTCTGCCTGTCTATTAGCTAGTGTTGAAGAACACAGGGTTCTGCCTGTCTGTCTATTAGCTAGTGTTGAAGAACACAGGGTTCTGCCTGTCTGTCTGTCTGTCTATTAGCTAGTGTTGAAGAACACATGGTTCCGTCTGTCTGTCTGTCTATTAGCTAGTGTTGAAGAACACAGGGTTCTGCCTGTCTGTCTATTAGCTAGTGTTGAAGAACACAGGGTTCTGCCTGTCTGTCTATTAGCTAGTGTTGAAGAACACATGGTTCCGTCTGTCTGTCTGTCTGTCTATTAGCTAGTGTTGAAGAACACAGGGTTCTGCCTGTTTGTTTATTAGCTAGTGTTGAAGAACACAGGTTTCTGCCTGTCTGTCTATTAGCTAGTGTTGAAGAACACAGGGTTCTCTGTCCTGTCTGTCTGTCTGTCTATTAGCTAGTGTTGAAGAACACAGGGTTCTGCCTGTCTGTCTATTAGCTAGTGTTGAAGAACACAGTATTCTGCCTGTCTGTCTGTCTGTCTGTCTATTAGCTAGTGTTGAAGAACACAATATTCTGCCTGTCTGTCTATTAGCTAGTGTTGAAGAACACAGGGTTCCGTCTGTCTGTCTGTCTATTAGCTAGTGTTGAAGAACACATGGTTCTGTCTGTCTGTTCTATTAGCTAGTGTTGAAGAACACAGGGTTCCGTCTGTCTGTCTATTAGCTAGTGTTGAAGAACACAGGGTTCTGTCTGCCTGTCTATTAGCTAGTGTTGAAGAACACAGGGTTCCGTCTGCCTGTCTATTAGCTATTGTTGAAGAACACAGGGTTCTGTCTGCCTGTCTATTAGCTAGTGTTGAAGAACACAGGGTTCCTGTCTGTCTGTTAGCTAGTGTTGAAGAACACAGGGTTCCGTCTGTCTGTCTATTAGCTAGTGTTGAAGGACACAGGGTTCCGTCTCTGTCTATTAGCTATTGTTGAAGAACACAGGGTTCTGTCTGCCTGTCTATTAGCTAGTGTTGAAGAACACAGGGTTCCGTCTGCCTGTCTATTAGCTAGTGTTGAAGAACACAGGGTTCTGTCTGCCTGTCTATTAGCTAGTGTTGAAGAACACAGGGTTCTGTCTGTCTGTCTGTCTGTCTGTCTGTCTGTCTGTCTGTCTGTCTGTCTGTCTGTCTGTCTGTCTGTCTGTCTGTCTGTCTGTCTGTCTGTCTGTCTGTCTGTCTGTCTGTCTGTCTATTAGCTAGTGTTGAAGAACACAGGGTTCTGCCTGTCTGTCTATTAGCTAGTGTTGAAGAACACAGGGTTCTGCTGTCTGTCTGTCTGTCTGTCTATTAGCTAGTGTTGAAGAACACATGGTTCCGTCTGTCTGTCTTTATTAGCTAGTGATGAAGAACACAGGGTTCTGTCTCTGTCTATTAGCTAGTGTTGAAGAACACAGGGTTCTGTCTGCCTGTCTATTAGCTAGTGTTGAAGAACACAGGGTTCTGCCTGTCTGTCTATTAGCTAGTGTTGAAGAACACAGGGTTCTGCCTGTCTGTCTATTAGCTAGTGTTGAAGAACACATGGTTCCGTCTGTCTGTCTGTCTATTAGCTAGTGTTGAAGAACACAGGGTTCTGCCTGTCTGTCTATTAGCTAGTGTTGAAGAACACAGGGTTCTGCCTGTCTGTCTATTAGCTAGTGTTGAAGAACACAGGGTTCTGCCTGTCTGTCTATTAGCTAGTGTTGAAGAACACAGGGTTCTGTCTGTCTGTCTGTCTGTCTATTAGCTAGTGTTGAAGAACACAGGGTTCTGCCTGTCTGTCTGTCTATTAGCTAGTGTTGAAGAACACAGGGTTCTGCCTGTCTGTCTGTCTGTCTATTAGCTAGTGTTGAAGAACACAGGGTTCTGTCTGTCTGTCTATTAGCTAGTGTTGAAGAACACAGGGTTCTGCCTGTCTGTCTATTAGCTAGTGTTGAAGAACACAGGGTTCCGTCTGTCTGTCTGTCTATTAGCTAGTGTTGAAGAACACAGGGTTCTGCCTGTCTGTCTATTAGCTAGTGTTGAAGAACACAGGGTTCTGTCTGTCTGTCTGTCTGTTAGCTAGTGTTGAAGAACACAGGGTTCTGCCTGTCTGTCTGTCTGTCTATTAGCTAGTGTTGAAGAACACATGGTTCCGTCTGTCTGTTTATTAGCTAGTGATGAAGAACACAGGGTTCTGTCTGTCTGTCTATTAGCTAGTGTTGAAGAACACAGGGTTCTGTCTGTCTGTCTGTCTATTAGCTAGTGTTGAAGAACACAGGGTTCCGTCTGCCTGTCTGTCTATTAGCTAGTGTTGAAGAACACAGGGTTCTGTCTGTCTATTAGCTAGTGTTGAAGAACACAGGGTTCTGTCTGTCTGTCTGTCTATTAGCTAGTGTTGAAGAACACAGGGTTCTGTCTGTCTGTCTATTAGCTAGTGTTGAAGAACACAGGGTTCTGCCTGTCTGTCTATTAGCTAGTGTTGAAGAACACAGGGTTCTGTCTGTCTGTCTATTAGCTAGTGTTGAAGAACACAGGGTTCTGTCTGTCTGTCTGTCTGTCTATTAGCTAGTGTTGAAGAACACAGGGTTCTGCCTGTCTGTCTATTAGCTAGTGTTGAAGAACACAGGGTTGCCTGTCTGTCTGTCTGTCTATTAGCTAGTGTTGAAGAACACATGGTTCCGTCTGTCTGTCTGTCTATTAGCTAGTGTTGAAGAACACAGGGTTCTGCCTGTCTGTCTATTAGCTAGTGTTGAAGAACACAGGGTTCCGTCTGTCTGTCTGTCTATTAGCTAGTGTTGAAGAACACAGGGTTCTGCCTGTCTGTCTATTAGCTAGTGTTGAAGAACACAGGGTTCTGTCTGTCTGCCTGTCTATTAGCTAGTGTTGAAGAACACATGGTTCCTGTCTGTCTGTCTGTCTATTAGCTAGTGTTGAAGAACACAGGGTTCTGCCTGTCTGTCTATTAGCTAGTGTTGAAGAACACAGGGTTCCGTCTGTCTGTCTGTCTATTAGCTAGTGTTGAAGAACACAGGTTTCTGTCTGTCTGTCTATTAGCTAGTGTTGAAGAACACAGGGTTCTGTCTGTCTGTCTATTAGCTAGTGTTGAAGAACACAGGGTTCCGTCTGTCTGTCTGTCTATTAGCTAGTGTTGAAGAACACAGGTTTCTGTCTGCCTGTCTATTAGCTAGTGTTGAAGAACACAGGGTTCTGTCTGTCTGTCTATTAGCTAGTGTTGAAGAACACAGGTTTCTGTCTGCCTGTCTATTAGCTAGTGTTGAAGAACACAGGGTTCTGTCTGTCTGTCTATTAGCTAGTGTTGAAGAACACAGGGTTCCGTCTGTCTGCCTGTCTGTTAGCTAGTGTTGAAGAACACAGGGTTCCGTCTGTCTGTTTATTAGCTAGTGTTGAAGAACACAGGGTTTCCGTCTCTGTCTATTAGCTATTGTTGAAGAACACAGGTTTCTGTCTGCCTGTCTATTAGCTAGTGTTGAAGAACACAGGGTTCTGTCTGTCTGTCTATTAGCTAGTGTTGAAGAACACAGGGTTCCGTCTGTCTGCCTGTCTGTTAGCTAGTGTTGAAGAACACAGGGTTCTGTCTGTCTGTCTATTAGCTAGTGTTGAAGAACACAGGGTTCTGTCTGCCTGTCTATTAGCTAGTGTTGAAGAACACAGGGTTCCGTCTGTCTGTTAGCTAGTGTTGAAGAACACAGGGTTCCGTCTGCCTGTCTATTAGCTAGTGTTGAAGAACACAGGGTTCCGTCTGCCTGTCTATTAGGTAGTGTTGAAGGACACAGGGTTCCGTCTGCCTGTCTATTAGCTAGTGTTGAAGAACACAGGGTTCTGTCTGTCTGTCTATTAGCTAGTGTTGAAGAACACAGTATTCTGTCTGTCTGTCTGTCTGTCTGTCTGTCTGTCTGTCTGTCTGTCTGTCTGTCTGTCTGTCTGTCTGTCTGTCTGTCTGTCTGTCTGTCTGTCTGTCTGTCTGTCTGTCTGTCTGTCTGTCTGTCTGTCTGTCTGTCTGTCTGTTAGATAGATAATGTTGAAGATCACAGTATTCCTTCTGTCTGGCTCTGGTATTAAAGACATCTACCAGCTTCAGCTGTCCAATTTCATGAGGCAACAGCAGGAGCGACACCTTGGGCTTGTGCCAAAAGGTGCAGTGTTTCCTATATATATATAACCCTGGTCAAAGGCAGTACGCTGTAAAGCAATAGGGCGTCAATTGGGACAGTCCCTTATCTGTTGCCATGCTACGGGTTAGATCATATCAGATTCCTCTCCTTCTCCTCATCTTCCAAGCTGCTCTGAAGTCCTTTATAGAAATGTATCCTGGTAAAGATAGAGAAGGAAGATAAGTGATTTTCTAACTACATGAAATCCTGCTCGACTCCTACTGTGTCTTGTCTGTACGTTGGACATGACTTAACTTTTAACTACCGAGCATTTGGAATTAGACTGACGACAACACACAGGATAGAGTTAGACTGACGACAACACACAGGATAGAATTAGACTGACGACAACACACAGGATAGAGTTAGACTGACGACAACACACAGGATAGTAGCTGATAGAAGGACATGTGACGTAATCGGTTACTTTGAGGCGGTTGTCAGTGTGTGTGTGTGTGTGCGTGTGTGTGCGTGTGTGTGTGTGTGTGTGTGGCTGGCTATTCTGCTTTTGTATGGATTGTGTCTTTGCAGGGCGGGCCACGGGAGGGGCGGTCAGCGGGCAGGGCGGGCAGCGGGAGGGGGTGTTTGGGTCTGTGTGAAGTAGTCCTCTGTGTATCCATCATTGTGTAGAGACTCACTGGACTGACAGACAGACAGACAGACATTACTGGACCTGCCTGTCGGGAAGAGAAGAGGCCCCCTGGGACTTGGATGTGTCACAAATAACACCCTATTCCTTAAATAGTGCACTACTTTTAAGTGCTCCTTTCAAAAGTAGTGCACTACATAGGGAATATGGTGCCATTTGTGACCATGGCCTCATCCTGTCAGACCCACCAGGGACAAGCTGACAATAATGGAGACATCATGGAGGCTGGAGATAGGATTCAGAGAGACCTGGGGGAGAGAGGGGGATTTGGGGAGGGAGAGAAGGGGATGGAGGGAGAGAGAGGGGTGGAGGGAAGGAGAGAGGAAGATGGGGGAGGGAAAGAGGGGGATTGGTGAGGGAGAGAGGGGGTGGGGGAGGGAGAAAGGAAAGAGAGGGGGGGGATGGGGGGGGAGGGGGAGGGGGGGGGGGATGGGGAGGGGAGAGAGGGGGGATGGGGGAGGGAGAGAGGGAAGAGAGAGGGGGTGGGGGAGGGAGAGAGGAAAGGGAGAGGAGGAGGTAGAAGGGAGAGGTGAGGTAGAGAAGGAGAGGATAGAGGAGAGGTGAGGTGAGGTAGGAGAGAAGGGAGAGGAGAGGATAGAGGAGAGGATAGAGGAGAGGATAGAGGGGAGGATAGAGGGGAGGATAGAGGGAGAGGATATAAGGGAGAGGAGAGGATAGAGGAGAGGATAGAGGAGAGGACGAGGTAGAAGGGAGAGGAGAGGATAGAGGAGAGGATAGAGGAGAAGAGGAGGTAGAAGGGAGAGGAGAGGATAGAGGAGAGGATAGAGGAGAGGATAGAGGAGAGGAGGAGGTAGAAGGGAGAGGAGAGGATAGAGGAGAGGAAGAGGTTGTTGTTAGTTTCTCGTTTTGATCTAAGCTTACAAGACTGATGAACATTTGAAGGTTGGACATATATAACGGTGAAGAAAGTACCATGAACTCACTCCACAACTAGCTTAAAATCTTGCAGAGGAAGGAATCTTGCAGAGGAAGCTTGCAGAGGAAGCTTGCAGAAGAAGGAATCTTGCAGAGGAAGATTGCAGAGGAAGCTTGCAGAGGAAGGAAGCTTGCAGAGGAAGCTTGCAGAGGAAGCTTGCAGAGGAAGGAAGCTTGCAGAGGAAGCTTGCAGAGGAAGGAAGATTGCAGAGGAAGCTTGCAGAGGAAGGAAGCTTGCAGTGGAAGGAATCTTGCATCGTTAGATGTTTTTTGATAGTTCAAACCGTTGTCAGTTACGCCTGTCTGCAAGCAGAGATGACAGGTTGGAGCCTGGTATAGGGACAGGGACAGTAGAGGAAGGTATACTGTTAGCCTGGTATAGGGACAGGGACAGGGACAGTAGAGGAAGGTATACTGTTAGCCTGGTACAGGGACAGGGACAGGGACAGGGACAGTGGAGGAAGGTATACTGTTAGCCTGGTATAGGGACAGGGACAGGGACAGGGACAGGGACAGTAGAGGAAGGTATACTGTTAGCCTGGTATAGGGACAGGGACAGTGGAGGAAGGTATATTGTTAGCCTGGTATAGGGACAGGGACAGGGACAGTGGAGGAAGGTATACTGTTAGGCTGGTACAGGGACAGGGACAGTAGAGGAAGGTATACTGTTAGCCTGGTATAGGGACAGGGACAGTAGAGGAAGGTATACTGTTAGCCTGGTATAGGGACAGGGACAGTAGAGGAAGGTATATTGTTAGCCTGGTATAGGGACAGGGACAGGGACAGTGGAGGAAGGTATACTGTTAGGCTGGTATAGGGACAGGGACAGGGACAGTAGAGGAAGGTATACTGTTAGGCTGGTACAGGGACAGGGACAGTGACAGTAGAGGAAGGTATACTGTTAGCCTGGTATAGGGACAGGGACAGTAGAGGAAGGTATACTGTTAGCCTGGTACAGGGACAGGGACAGGGACAGTGACAGTAGAGGAAGGTATACTGTTAGCCTGGTACAGGGACAGGGACAGTAGAGGAAGGTATACTGTTAGCCTGGTACAGGGACAGGGACAGGGACAGTAGAGGAAGGTATACTGTTAGCCTGGTACAGGGACAGGGACAGGGACAGTAGAGGAAGGTATACTGTTAGCCTGGTACAGGGACAGGGACAGTAGAGGAAGGTATACTGTTAGCCTGGTATAGGGACAGGGACAGTGGAGGAAGGTATACTGTTAGCCTGGTATAGGGATAGGGACAGGGACAGGGACAGGGACAGTAGAGGAAGGTATACTGTTAGCCTGGTATAGGGACAGGGACAGTAGAGGAAGGTATACTGTTAGCCTGGTATAGGGACAGGGACAGTAGAGGAAGGTATACTGTTAGCCTGGTATAGGGACAGGGACAGAGACAGGGACAGGGACAGTGGAGGAAGGTATACTGTTAGCCTGGTATAGGGACAGGGACAGTAGAGGAAGGTATACTGTTAGCCTGGTATAGGGACAGGGACAGGGACAGTAGAGGAAGGTATACTGTTAGCCTGGTATAGAAGGACAGGGACAGGGACAGTAGAGGAAGGTATACTGTTAGCCTGGTATAGGGGGACAGGGACAGTAGAGGAATGTATACTGTTAGCCTGGTATAGGGACAGGGACAGGGACAGGGTGGAGGAAGGTATACTGTTAGCCTGGTATAGGGACAGGGACAGTAGAGGAAGGTATACTGTTAGCCTGGTATAGGGACAGGGACAGTAGAGGAAGGTATACTGTTAGCCTGGTATAGGGACAGGGACAGGGACAGGGACAGGGACAGGGACAGGGACAGGGACAGGGACAGGGACAGGGACAGGGACAGGGACAGGGACAGGGACAGGGACAGGGACAGGGACAGTGGAGGAAGGTATATTGTTAGCCTGGTATAGGGACAGGGACAGTGGAGGAAGGTATACTGTTAGCCTGGTATAGGGACAGGGACAGTAGAGGAAGGTATACTGTTAGCCTGGTATAGGGACAGGGACAGTAGAGGAAGGTATACTGTTAGCCTGGTATAGGGACAGGGACAGGGACAGTGGAGGAAGGTATACTGTTAGCCTGGTATAGGGACAGGGACAGTAGAGGAAGGTATACTGTTAGCCTGGTATAGGGACAGGGACAGGGACAGTGGAGGAAGGTATACTGTTAGCCTGGTATAGGGACAGGGACAGGGACAGGGACAGTGGAGGAAGGTATACTGTTAGCCTGGTATAGGGGGACAGGGACAGGGACAGGGACAGTAGAGGAAGGTATACTGTTAGCCTGGTACAGGGACAGGGACAGTAGATGAAGGTATACTGTTAGCCTTTTATAGGGACAGGGACAGTGGAGGAATGTATACTGTTAGCCTGGTATAGGGACAGGGACAGTAGAGGAAGGTATACTGTTAGCCTGGTATAGGGACAGGGACAGTAGAGGAAGGTATACTGTTAGCCTGGTATAGGGACAGGGACAGTAGAGGAAGGTATACTGTTAGCCTGGTATAGGGACAGGGACAGTAGAGGAAGGTATACTGTTAGCCTGGTATAGGGACAGGGACAGTGGAGGAAGGTATACTGTTAGCCTGGTATAGGGACAGGGACAGGGACAGTGGAGGAAGGTATACTGTTAGCCTGGTATAGGGACAGGGACAGGGACAGTGACAGTAGAGGAAGGTATACTGTTAGCCTGGTATAGGGACAGGGACAGTAGAGGAAGGTATACTGTTAGCCTGGTATAGGGACAGGGACAGGGACAGGGACAGGGACAGGGACTGGTATAGGGACAGGGACAGGGGGACAGGGACAGGGACAGGGGGACAGGGACAGGGACAGGGACAGTGGAGGAAGGTATACTGTTAGCCTGGTATAGGGACAGGGACAGGGACAGGGACAGGGACAGTGGAGGAAGGTATACTGTTAGCCTGGTATAGGGACAGGGACAGTAGAGGAAGGTATACTGTTAGCCTGGTACAGGGACAGGGACAGGGACAGGGACAGGGACAGGGACAGGGACAGGGACAGTGGAGGAAGGTATACTGTTAGCCTGGTATAGGGACAGGGACAGGGACAGGGACAGGGACAGGGACAGGGACAGGGAGAGAAGGACAGGGACAGGGACAGGGACAGGGACAGGGGGACAGGGACAGTGGAGGAAGGTATACTGTTAGCCTGGTATAGGGACAGGGACAGGGACAGGGACAGGGACAGGGACAGACAGGGACAGGGACAGGGACAGTGGAGGAAGGTATACTCTGAGCAGAACACTAACGTCCCTCATGACTTTTAGTTTCCCGGTGAGAAATAAACAGACATTAAAGGAGATATAATTCCTTTAATTTCCCCCACACCGTATATGGTCAGGAGAATCTCCTTTGTGAGAGTGTGCTTCAATTACTGTATAACAGAAATTATTCTTGTCCACATCATAAGAGTTCCATCAGCATCACATTTACAGCAGCAGCCCAAGTGATTCAACGTACGATGAAGCATTCATTTACATCAGCTCTCCATCTGGACTAACAGTCCCAAATGCCACCCCATTCCCTACGCACGCACTACTTTCGAACCCTATATGACGTCATTTTGGATGCCTCCTTATAAAACAGAACAATTCGATGACATCTCTAAGAACAGTCAGAATTCATATTGTTAAATTATTTCACACTCTTTTCTTGTCACTTGTACGAGCTGAACTCATTATACATTGTAAAGGGCATCACAACTATTTTCCTATATAGCATTTCATTTTCTTCTCTCCACTCCGAGTGTTCTGATTGGCACTCATCCCAGATGACCTTTGACACCCTCTCAGAAAGAAGTAGAACAGAGAGTCTGAAAGAGACAGAGAAAGAAATCCACTTAAACCCAAATGGCACCCTATTCCTAATGGCAGCCAACGGGCCCTGATCAGAAGTAGTGAATAGGATGCCATTTGGAACGTAGGGTTAGTGTAATTAGTGTAATCATTTCATAAATTCCAGAGGGGATAGATCATAATAGCAGATCAATCAAAAGTTAGTATTCAAACACAATTCGGTTCTTTCAGTATCCTTTGTCTTTTCAAAATGTGGTTTGACAGCCTTGGCTTTATCATCAATTGAAGAAAGATATCTTTTATTGAACATTACACATTGTCTTTAGAGGAAAATACCAGTAATAATGTGTTAATTTGGGATTAAGTTGCCCTCATGGGTCATGAAAAGAAAATAACTTTTGAAGTAGTCAAGTGTAACAAGTCCATTGTTCTCCCATTGTTCTTTAGTAAAAAAATAACATTTAATAGGATTAGGAATCACATGATGAGGTTTAGGAGTCACATGACCAGGTTAAGGAATCACATGACTAGGTTAAGGAATCACATGATGAGGTTTAGGAGTCACATGACTAGGTTAATGAATCACATGACTAGGTTAAGGAATCACATGACTAGTTTGAAGAATCACATGACTAGGTTGAGGAATCACATGACTAGGTTAAGGAATCACATGACTAGGTTAAGGAATCACATGATGAGGTTTAGGAATCACATGATAAGACTTAGGAATCACATGATGAGGTTTAGGAATCGCATGACTAGGTTGAGGAATCACATGACTAGGTTAAGGAATCACATGACTAGGTTAAGGAATCACATGACTAGGTTAAGGAATCACATGACTAGGTTGAAGAATCACATGACTAGGTTGAGGAATCACATGACTAGGTTGAGGAATCACATGACTAGGTTGAGGAATCACATGACTAGGTTAATTAAGGAATCAGATGATGAGGTTTAGGAATCACTAGGTTGATGAGACTTAGGAATCACATGATGAGGTTTAGGAGTCACATGATGCGGTTTAGGAATCACATGATGAGACTTAGGAATCACATGATGAGACTTAGGAATCACATGACTGAGGTTTAGGAATCACATGACTAGGTTACAGAATAACATGACTAGGTTAAGGAATCACATGATGAGGTTAAGGAATCACGTGATGAGGTTTAGGAATCACATGACTAGGTTGACGAATAACATGACTAGGTTAAGGAATCACATGACATGATGAGGTTAAGGAATCACATGACTAGGTTAAGGAATCACATGACTAGGTTGAGGAATCACATGACTAGGTTGAGGGAATCACATGACTAGGTTGAGGAATCACATGACTAGGTTGAGGAATCACATGACTAGGTTGAGGAATCACATGACTAGGTTGAGGAATCACATGACTAGGTTAAGGAATCACATGACTAGGTTAAGGAATCACATGACTAGGTTAAGGAATCACATGACTAGGTTAAGGAATCACATGACTAGGTTGAGGAATCACATGACTAGGTTAAGGAATCACATGACTAGGTTAAGGAATCACATGACTAGGTTGAGGAATCACATGACTAGGTTAAGGAATCACATGACTAGGTTAAGGAATCACATGACTAGGTTGAGAAATCACATGGTTAATGTAACGCTAGATAGGTGGAATATTGGAGCACGTTGTGTTTTACCTCATGATGGCCCCCTGCTGGTCAGTTATTGTAATGCTATAGTTTTACAACCCACATGGTACCCTATTCCTTACAGTGGCTTGAGAAAGTATTCCCCCCTTGGCATTTTTCCTATTTTGTTGCCTTACAACCTGGAATTAAAATATATATTTTTGAGGGGTTTGTATCATTTTATTTACACAACATGCCTATCCAACATAGCTACCACTTTGAAGATGCTAAATATGTTTTTATTGTGAAACAAACAAGAAATTAGACAAAAAATAAATTAAACTTGAGTGTGCATAACTATTCACCCCCCCAAAGTCAATACTTTGTAAAGTCACCTTTTGCAGCAATTACAGCTGCAAGTCTATTGGGGTATGTCTCTATAAGTTTGGCACTTCTAGCCACTTGGATTTTGCCCATTCTTCAAGGAAAAACTGCTCTGGCTCCTTCAAGTTGGATGGGTTCCGCTGGTGTACAGCAATCTTTAAGTCATACCACAGATTCTCAATTGGATGGAGGTCTTGGCTTTGACTAGACCATTCCAAGACATTTAAAGGTTTCCCCTCTTGATTCTAGCCATCCCGGATCCGGGATCGTGAATACACCCTCAAGCTCATTACCATAACGCAACGTTAACTATTCATGAAAATCGCAAATGAAATGAAATAAATATGCTAGCTCTCAAGCTTAGCCTTTTGTTAACAACACTGTCATCTCAGATTTTCAAAATATGTTTTTCAACCATAGCAGAACAAGCATTTGTGTAAGATTATTGATAGCTAGCGTAGCATTTAGCGTAGCATTCAGCATGCAACATTTTCACAAAAACCAGAAAAGGATTAAAATAAAATCATTTACCTTTGAAGAACTTTGGATGTTTTCAATGAGGAGACTCTCAGTTAGATAGCAAATGTTCAGTTTTTCCTGAAAGATTATTTGTTTAGGAGAAATCGCTCCGTTTGGTGCGTCACGTTTGGCTACCAAAAAAAAATGAAAATTCAGTCATCAAAACGCCAAACTTTTTTCCAAATTAACTCCATAATATCGACTGAAACATGGTAAACGTTGTTTAGAATCAATCCTCAAGGTGTTTTTCACATATCTCTTCGATGATATATCGTTCGTGGAAGTGTGCGTTCTCCTCTGAATCTCATGGGAAAATGCCTCCAGTTGAAGCGGACCCCTGGTAAATGTAGGCCAATTATGGCCAATCTTCCAATGGTATGCCTACAAATACGTCACAATGCTGCAGACAACTTGGGGAAACGACAGAAAGGGCAGGCTCATTCACAGCCATATAAGGAGACAATGGAAAACAGAGCCTCAAAACTTCTGCTCATTTCCTGTTTGAAGTTTCATCTTGGTTTCGCCTGTAGCATCAGTTCTGTGGTAGTCACAGATAATATCTTTGCAGTTTTGGAAACGTCAGAGTGTTTTCTTTCCAAAGCTGTCAATTATATGCATACTCGAGCATCTTTTTGTGACAAAATATTGCGCTTAAAACGGGCACGTTTTTTTATCCATAAATTAAAAGAGCGCCCCTATATCCAAGAAGTTAAACCACTCAAGTGTTGCTTTTGCAGTACGCTCAGGGTCATTGTCCTGCTGGAAGGTGAATCTCCATCCCAGTCTCAAATCTCTGGAAGACCAAAACAGGTTTCCCTCAATAATTCCCCTGTATTTAGCGCCATCTGTCATTCGTTCAATTCTGACCAGTTTTCCTGTCCCTGCCGATGAAAAACATCCTAACGGCATGATGCTGCCACCACCATGCCTCACATCGGGGATGGTGTTTTTCGGGTGATGAGAGGTGTTGGTTTGCACTTTCCTTGATGGCCAAAAAGCTACAATTTAGTCTCATTTGACCAGAGTACCTTCTTCCATATGTTTGGGGAGTCTCCCGTAGGCCTTTTGGAGAACAGCAAACATGTTTGCTTATTTTTTTTCTTTAAGCAATGGCTTTTTTTTCTGGCAACTCTTTCTTAAAGTCCAGCTCTGTGGAGCTTTGCAGCTCCTTCAGGGTTATCGTTGGTATCTTTGGTCTCTTTATTCCCTCTCTGATTAATGCCCTCCTTGCCTGATCTGTGAGTTTTGGTTGGTGGCCCTCTCTTGGCAGGTTTATTGTGGTGCCACTTTCTTTTCCATTTTTTATAATGGATTTCAAGGTGCTCCGTGGGATGTTCAACGTTTCTGATATTTTTTTATAATCATGTAATTCATACACGGATCTGTATTTCTCCACAACTTTGTCCCTGACCTGTTTGGAGAGCTCCTTCATCTCCATGGTGGTGCTTGCTTGGTGGTGCCCCTTGCTTAGTGGTGTTACAGA
Organism: Oncorhynchus tshawytscha; assembly: GCF_018296145.1. Lineage (NCBI taxonomy): Eukaryota > Metazoa > Chordata > Actinopteri > Salmoniformes > Salmonidae > Oncorhynchus > Oncorhynchus tshawytscha. The sequence continues at coordinate 60,928,087 of NC_056442.1, read as the reverse complement.
CACTGGGGCCTTTCAGAACAGGTGTATATTTACTGAGATCATGTGACAGATCATGTGACACTTAGATTGCACACAAGTGGACTTTGTTTAACTAATAATGTGACTTCTGAAGGTATTAATTGGTTACACCAGATGTTATCTAGGGGCTTCATAGCAAAGGGGGTGAATACATATACACACACCACTTTTCCATTTATTTATTTTTAAGAATTTTTTTGTTATTTTTTTCAATTTACATATGCACACACCACTTTCACGTTTTGATTTTCTTTTGAATTTTTTGAAATATTTTTTTTTTTCAATTCACTTCACCAATTTGGACTGTTTTGTGTATGTCCATTACATGAAATCTAAATACAAAGCTGTTTAACCTCGTCGAGCAATCCCGTATCCGGGAGCGTAACCATAGCCTCAAGCTCATTACCATAACGCAACATTTCCTATTCATGAAAATCGCAAATGAAATGAAATAAATATATTGAAACACAAGCTTAGCCTTTTGTTAACAACACTGTCATCTCAGATTTTCAAAATATGCTTTAAGCAAAGCTACACAGGCATTTGTGTAAGAGTATTGATAGCCTAGCATAGCATTAAGCATTCAGCAGGCAACATTTTCACAAGAAAAACATTCAAATAAAATGATTTTCCTTTGAAGAACTTAGGATGTTTTCAATGACGAGACTCTCAGTGTCACACCCTGACCATAGTTTACTTTGTATATTTCTATGTTTTGGTTGGTCAGGGTGTGATCTGAGTGGGCATTCTATGTTGGATGTCTTGTTTGTCTATTTCTATGTCTGGCCTGATATGGTTCTCAATCAGAGGCAGGTGATAGTCATTGTCTCTGATTGGGAACCATATTTAGGTAGCCTGGGTTTCACTGTGTGTTTGTGGGTGATTGTTCCTGTCTCTGTGTTTTCACCAGATAGGGCTGTTTCGGTTTTCGTTACGTTTCCACGTTTGTTGTTTTTTTTGTACGTTTTGTATTGATTCGTGTTTTACGTTTGTTGATTAAACATGGATCGCAATCTACACGCCGCATTTTGGTCCGACTCTCCTTCACCAAAAGAGAACCGTTACACTCAGTTAGATAGCAAATGTTCATTTTTTCCAAACAGATTATTTGTGTTAGAGAATTAGCTCCGTTTTGTTCATGAAAAGAAAGAAAAAACACGAAAATGCAGTCACTTACAACGCCAAACTTTTTTCCAAATTAGCTCCATAATATCGACAAACATGGCAAACATTGTTTAGAATCAATCCTCAAGGTGTTTTTCACATATCTATTTGATAATCTATCAGTGGTGGCAGCTGGCTTCTCATCAGAAGAAAACGGAAAAATACTGCAGCTGGAGATTACGCAATAATTGCGACGGAGGACACCAAGCGACCACCTGGTAAATGTAGGCTCTTATGGTCAATCTTCAAATGATATGCCTACAAATACGTCACAAAGCTGCAGACACCTTGGGGAAAACGTGGAAAAGGTAAGCTGACTCCTAGCTCCTCCACAGCCATATAAGGAGTCATTGCCATGAGGCGGTTTTAAAAAATGCGGCACTTCCTGATTGTATTTTTATCTGGGTTTTTTCTGTAACATCAGTTCTGTGGCACTCACAGACAATATCTTTGCAGTTTTGGAAACGTCAGAGTGTTTTCTTTCCAAACCTGTCAATTATATACATAGTCGAGTATCTTTTCCTGACAAAATATCTTGTTTAAAACGGGAACGTTTTTCATCCAAAAATTTAAAGTTAAATTACACATTGTAATGCAACAAAATAGGAAAAACGCCAAGGGGAATTAATACTTTTGCAAGGCACTGTATTTAGTGAACTACTTTTGACCAGGGTCCATGGCAACCTATTCCCTATATAGTATATTACTTTTGACCAGGGTCCATGGCAACCTATTCCATATATAGTATACTACTTTTGACCAGGGTCCATGGCAACCTGTTCCCTATATAGTATACTACTTTTGACTGGAGCCATATGGGCCGTGATCTACAGTAGTACACTACATAGGGAATAGGGTGCATACTCACCGTGATGCCCAGTAGGATAAGTAGTCTGTGTTGACCAGCGGTTGCTGTTTTTCCTCCCATGGAATTGACATTATAAAGTGAGCAACAGCTGCTGCCGTATGGTAGCACCAAGGAACCAACCAGCACAATGGTTGGCTGCTCTTATTGCTGTGAAAAATGTGTGTGTGTGTGTGTGTGTGTATACATGTGTTTGTGTGTTCATAGTTGTGTGTGTGTGTGACGAAGGGTTTAACCTGTTTTAAGTAGTGATGTTTTTTTTTGTAGAGGCTTAAAATACCCTTGTTTTTTTAGAGCCCCATTCTCTCCCGGATCAGCCTTCTATATCTCCTGTGAACATGCCGACAAGTTTAGAAGTGTGAGTAGAGGTACAGATGTGGGTGGATATTTTAATAAATCCATTGAATATACACCATCATAAATAACCCATTATTCATTAGTGTCCGGACAGGTCCTAAGGAACATCATACAAATAAACAGACATGTATTTTCAAGAGAATAGAATGGTTGAGGTTAAGGACTGGAATGTGCAGTCTGTATGTTACATCACGATACCGATTAAAAATAACAGCAATCTAAAAAAAACGTGAGTCTTATCGTGGAAATTTCCTGTATTTACCAAATCATGAGACCAAACCACCACACAAGTCAGAGTTATCATAAAGTCCATCTTTAATTATTATGAGCTCCATCACAACCCTGTGACTCTCAGATCAATTCAGTGTCTATAAATGAATTCTCTGAGAGTGTCAATATAATGGCAGCTGAGATCCTTTATAGCAAAGACACACCCATCTAAACTCACATGACAAATAACAGGTCTTAGGAACATTACACAAAGAACATTTTACCAGAAAAAGGAGAATCCCATAATTTATAGCATTAGCTATAAATTATCGTTTAATTTGTGCTCCTAAACCAAAGCTCTTACCTCGTTCTTGGTACAACATAGTACCAAGACATTACCTCATCCAATGGTATATATCAATTGTCAATTTCTAGATACTCCCATAAAAAATACACCCCCTCCTGGAAAAGCTTACAGATAGAAGAGTGACTGGCAAACAGACATTGTGGAGCCACCTAACTGGTTCCCCATTAATCACACCATCCCTTCACATGGTTTAGGAATAGTTACAGACACATTGACAGATAAGACTAACCCGACCTCTCCCCTCTCTGGGCCCAAGTAACTTTTCCACATAAGCATACTTATAAAAATTTATAAAACATCTTATTTATCAATGTTACCTAAATAATTCTGATTCTGCTACCACAGTCTCATCTAGAGGCTTTGTCATATATAAATAAAAGTCTACAAATAGTTGGCGGGATGCTAAATTTGTTTGAAAAACTCCTTGTTTGAAAGGTGTATTAGGGAGCTTTCAAACATAGGCTCATGTTTGTGTTCATGGTTGTGGTCATGGTTGTCCACAGAGTGTGTTGTGGTGAGTGCATGATGCATGATGGGGAATGGATGATGGAGAAATGCACTTAGGATGTGCAGCTTAGTTTCCACCTCATTTTGTGGGCAGTGTAATCTGAGGGAACTATGTCTCTCTAACATGGTCATACATTTGGCAGGAGGTTAGGAAGTGCAGCTCAGTTTACACCTCATTTTGTGGGTAGAGGGCACATAGCCTGTCTTCTCTTGAGAGCCATGTCTGCCTACGGCGGCCTTTCTCAATAGCAAGGCTATGCTCACTGAGTCAGTATATAGTCAAAGCTTTCCATAAGTTTGGGTCAGTCACAGTGGTCAGGTATTCTGCCAGTGTGTACTCTCTGTTTAGGGCCAAATAGCATTCTAGTTTGCTCTGTTTTTTTTGTTAATTCTTTCCAATCTGTCAAGGTTTCATTTAATTTAATTTTAAATTTTTTAATTTAATTTTAGTTTTAATTTTATTTTTAGTTTAATTTGAGTTTTCTCGTGATTTGGTTGGGTCTAATTGTGTTGCTGTCCTGGGACTCTGTAGAGTCTGTTTGTGCTGGTGAACAGAGCCCCAGGACCAGCTTGCTTGGGGGACTCTTGTCTTCTTATTTGGTGTTTTACGTTGTACACTGAGGACATTTTTTGCAGAATTCTGCATGCGGAGTCTCAATTTGGTGTTTGTCCCATTTTTGTGAATTCTTGGTTGGTGAGTGGACCCCAGACCTCACAACCACAAAGGGCAATGGGTTCTGTAACTGATTCAAGTATTTGTAGCCAGATCATAATTGGTAAGTTGAATTTTATGTTCCTTTTGATGGCATAGAAGGCTCTTCTTGCCTTGTCTCTCAGATCATTCACAACTTTGTGGATGTTACCTGTGGTGTTGATGTTTAGGCCGTGGTATGTATAGTTTTTTGTGTGCTCTAGGGCAATAGTGTCTAGATAGAATTTATATTCATGGTCCTGGGAACTGGACCTTTTTTGGAACACCATTATTTTTGTCTTACTGAGATTTACTGTCAGGTCTCAGGTGTGACATAATCTGTGCAGAAGATCTAGATGCTGCTGTAGACCCTCCTTGGTTGGGGACCGAAACACCAGGTCATCATCAAACAGTAGACATTTGACTTCAGATTATAGTAGGGTGAGGCCGGGTGCTGCAGACTGTTCTAGTGCCCTCGGAAATTAATTGATATATATAGTAAAGGAAGTGGGGCTCAAGCTGCATCCCTGTCTCACCCACAGCCCTGTGGAAATAAATGTCTGTTTTTTGCCTATTTTAACACTAGTTGTTTGTGTACATGGATTTCATCATTATGTACACCACTTTCAATCCATTTCTATAGCAGACCCTCATGCCAGATTGAGTCAAAGGCTTTTCTGAAATAAAACGTGTTTGCCTTCATTTTGTTTTGTTTATTTGTCAACTAGAGTGTGCAGGGTGAATACGTGGTCTGTGGCTCAGAAATGTGCTCAAAATACAATTTTACATTTGCTCAGTACATTGTTTTCACTGAGGAAATGTACGAGTCTGCTGTTCGTGATTATGCAGAGCATTTTCCCAAGGTTTCTGTTGATGCATATCCCACGGTAGTTACTTGAGTCAAATTTGTCTCCACTTTTGTGGATTGGGGTTAACAGTCCTTGATTCCAAACATTGAGGAAGATGCCAGAGCATGAAGTTAAAGAGTTTAAATATAGCCAATTGGAATTTGTGGTCTGTAGGGTTTGTTTTTTGGGTTGGAGGGTTTGTATTTTGTCCTGTAGTTCATTCAATGTAATTGGAGAATCCAGTGGGTTCTGCTAGTCTCTAATAGTTCATTCTAATATTTGACTTTGATCATGTACGTATATGTTTTAGCTGTTTGTGTTTTGTTATATGGACAAAAAGATTAGAGAAAGTGGTTTACCCATACATCTCCATTTTGGATAGATAATTCTTCGTGTTGTTTGTTTAGTGTTTTCCAACTTTCCCAGAAGTGGTTAGATTCTATGGATTCTTCATTTACATTGAGCTGATTTCTGACGTGTTGTTCCTTCTTTTTCCGTAGTGTATTTCTGTATTGTTTTAGTGATTCACCATAGTGAAGGTGTAGACTCAGGTTTTCTGGGTCTCTATGTTTTTGGTTGGATAGGTTTCTCAATTTCTTTATTAGGTTTTTGCATTCTTCATCAAACCATTTGACATTGTTGTTAATTTTGTTAGGTTATCTGCTTGAATTTTTTTGATTTGATAGGGAAGCTAAGAGGTCAAATATATTGTTTAGGTTTTCTACTGCCAAGTTTACATCTTCACTGTTACAGTGTTTTGTCTAGGAAGTTGTACAAAAGGGATTGAAGTGGTTGTTGCCTACCTGTGTTTTGGTAGGTTACTACAGTACACTCATTTCCTTCCATCTTACACATTTCTTAATATTATGCAGTTTATGTTGATGCCTCATGATTGAGTGTTGCTCTGTTCAAGTAGTCAGTGATGTTCTGTGGTCTGATAGGCGTATCAGTGGGCTGACTGTGAACGCTCTGAAAGGATCCTGGTTGACGTCAGTGATGAATTAGTCTACAATACTCTGTCTCTCTCTTTCTCCAGGTGATGTTCTGAACTGTCACTCCTCCCTCTTTCCAACTGTCATCCCTCTCTCCTCTCCTCCACAGAGAAGCCGATGGCCCGGGGTCCTCCTGGAGGAATATTGGGGGTGTTGGGAGGGGTCGTAGCTGCTGGTCTCATCATCGCCGTGGCTGTCACAGTCTTCATGGTTTACCGGCGGCAGCAGAAGACTCGCACCGAGACTGACAATGACCTGTGAGTTCCCACGAGCTGAGGGGGCGGGAGTGGTGGGTGGCCGGATATAGACTATAGAATAGGGTCTAGTGAGGTGGGGAGAGACAGGGAGTAGGGTCCTGTGGGGTGAGACAGGGAGTAGGGTCTAGTGAGGTGGGGAGAGACAGGGAGAAGGAACCAGTGGGGAGAGACAGGGAGTAGGTTCCTGTGGGGAGAGACAGGGAGTAGGTTCCTGTGGGGAGAGACAGGGAGTAGGTTCCTGTGGGGAGAGACAGGGAGTAGGTTCCTGTGGGGAGAGACAGGGAGTAGGGTCCTGTGGGGAGAGTCAGGGAGTAGGTTCCTGTTGGGAGAGACAGGGAGTAGGGTCCTGTGGGGAGAGACAGGGAGTAGGGTCCTGTGGGGAGAGACAGGGAGTAGGGTCCTGTGGGGAGAGACAGGGAGTAGGGTCCTGTGGGGAGAGACAGGGAGTAGGGTCCTGTGGGGAGAGACAGGGATAGGTGTCCTGTGGGGAGAGACAGGGAGTAGTGTCCAGTGGGGAGAGAGAGGGAGTAGTGTCCAGTGGGGAGAGAGAGGGAGAAGGGCCCAGTGGGGAGAGACAGGGAGTAGGGTCCTGTGGGGAGAGACAGGGAGTAGGGTCCTGTGGGGAGAGACAGGGAGTAGGGTCCTGTGGGGAGAGACAGGGAGTAGGGTCCTGTGGGGAGAGTCAGGGAGTAGGGTCCTGTGGGGTGAGACAGGAAGTAGGGGCTGTGAGTGCACCCAGGGTGTCTACCTCCTTTATCTTTGGAGAACATGAATGAATGACAGAGGGTGGGTGTGGTTTAGAGAGACATAACAAACCCCCCTCCTCTAACTATAATAGAGACATAACAACCCCCTCCTCTAACTGTAATACAGACATAACATCCCCCCTCTAACTGTAATAGAGACATAACAACCCCCCTCCTCTAACTATAATAGAGACATAACAACCCCCTCCTCTAACTATAATAGAGACATAACAAACCCCCTCCTCTAACTATAATAGAGACATAACAACTCCCTCTCCTCTAACTATAATAGAGACATAACAACCCCCCTCTAACTGTAATAGAGACATAACAACCCCCTCCTCTAACTATAATAGAGACATAATAGCCCATAATAGAGATATAACAACCCCCCTCCTCTAACTGTAATATAGACATAACAACCCCCCACTAACTGTAATATAGACATAACAACCCCCCACTAACTGTAATAGAGACATAACAACCCCCCTCCTCTAACTGTAATAGAGACAAAACAACCCCCCTCTCACTGTAATAGAGACATAACATCCCCCTCTAACTGTAATAGAGACATAACAACCCCCTCTAACTATAATAGAGACATAATAGCCCATAATAGAGATATAACAACCCCCCCGTCCTCTAACTATAAAAGACATAACAGCCCCCCTCCTCTATCTATAATAGAGACAAAACAACCCCCCTCCTGTAACTGAAATAGAAACATAACAACCCCCCCCTCCTAACTGTAATAGAGACAAAACAACCCCCTCTCACTGTAATAGAGACATAACAACCCCCCTCCTCTAACTATAATATAGACATAACAGCCCCCGTCCTCTAACTATAATAGAGACATAACAACCCCCCTCCTGTAACTGTAATAGAGACATAACAACCCCCTCCTCTAACAACCCCCTCCTCTAACTGTAATAGAGACATAACGACCCCCCTCCTCTAACAACCCCCTCCTCTAACTGTAATAGAGACATAACAACCCCTCTCCTCTAACTATAATAGAGACATAACAACCCCCCTCCTCCTCTAACTATAATAGAGACATAACAACCCCCTCTAACTATAATAGAGACATAACAACCCCCCAACTATAATAGAGACATAACAACCCCCTCCTCTAACTATAATAGAGACATAACAACCCCCCAACTATAATAGAGACATAACAACCCCCAACTATAATAGAGACATAACAACCCCCTCCTCTAACTATAATAGAGACATAACAACCCCCTAACTATAATAGAGACATAACAACCCCCTCTAACTATAATAGAGACATAACAACCCCCCTCTAACTATAATAGAGACATAACAACCCCCCTCTAACTATAATAGAGACATAACCCCCTCCTCTAACTATAATAGAGACATAACAACCCCCTCCTCTAACTATAATAGTGACATAACAACCCCCTCCTCTAACTATAATAGAGACATAACAACCCCCTCCTCTAACTATAATAGAGACATAACAACCCCCCCCCCTCCTCTAACTATAATAGAGACATAACAACCCCCCTAACTAACTGTAGTACAGACATAACAACAGACCCCCCTAACCCCCCTCCTCTAACTATAATAGAGACGTAACACCCCCCCCTCCCCTAACAACCCCCTCCTCTAACTATAATACAGACATAACAACCCCCCTCCTCTAACTACAATAGAGACATAACAACCCCCTCCTCTAACTATAATAGAGACATAACAACCCCCCCTCTAACTATAATAGAGACATAACAACCCCCTCCTCTAACTATAATAGACATAACAACCCCCTCTAACCCCCTCTAACTATAATAGAGACATAACAACCCCCCCCTCTAACTATAATAGAGACATAACAACCCCCCTCTAACTATAATAGATACATAACAACCCCCTCCTCTAACTATAATAGAGACATAACAACCCCCTCCTCTAACTATAATAGAGACATAACAACCCCCTCCTCTAACTGTAATAGAGACATAATAACCACCCCTCCTCTAACTATAATAGAGACATAACAACCCCCCTCCTCTAACTATAATAGAGACATAATAACCACCCCTCCTCTAACTATAATAGAGACATAACAACCCCCTCTAACTATAATAGAGACATAACAACCCCCCTCTAACTATAATAGAGACAACAACCCCCTCCTCTAACTGTAGTACAGACATAACAACCCCCTCCTCTAACTATAATAGAGACGTAACACCCCCCTCCCCTAACAACCCCCCTCCTCTAACTATGATAGAGACATAACAACCCCCTCCTCTAACTATAATAGAGACATAACAACCCCCCTCCTCTAACTATAATACAGACATAACAACCCCCCTCCTCTAACTATAATAGAGACATAACAACCCCCCTCCTCTAACTATAATAGAGACATAACAACCCCCTCCTCTAACTATAATAGAGGCATAACAACCCCCCTCCTCTAACTATAATAGAGACATAACAACCCCCCCCTCATCTAACTATAATAGAGACATAACAACACCCCTCCTCTATCTGTAATAGAGACATAACAACCCCCTCATCTAACTATAATAGAGACATAACAACCCCCTCTAACTATAATAGAGACATAACAACCCCCTCCTCTAACTATAATAGAGACATAACAACCCCCCTCCTCTAACTATAATAGAGACATAACAACCCCCCTCTAACTATAATAGATACATAACAACCCCCCCCTCTAACTATAATAGAGACATAACAACCCCCTCCTCTAACTATAATAGAGACATAACAACCCCCCCCTCTAACTATAATAGAGACATAACAACCCCCTCCTCTAACTATAATAGAGACATAACAACCCCCTCCTCTAACTATAATAGAGACATAACAACCCCCCTCCTCTAACTGTAATAGAGACATAATAACCCCCCCTCCTCTAACTATAATAGAGACATAACAACCCCTTCCTCTAACTATAATAGAGACATAACAACCCCCTCCTCTAACTATAATAGAGACATAATAACCAATAACCACCCCTCCTCTAACTATAATAGAGACATAACAACCCCCCCTCCTCTAACTGTAATAGAGACATAACCCCCCTAATAACCACCCCTCCTCTAACTATAATAGAGACATAACAACCCCCCTCCTCTAACTGTAATAGACATAACAACCCCCCCCTCCTCTAACTACAATAGAGACATAACACCCCCCCTCTAACTATAATAGAGACATAACAACCCCCTCCTCGAACTGTAATAGAGACATAACCCCCTAATAACCACCCCTCCTCTAACTATAATAGAGACATAACAACCCCCCCTCTAACTGTAATAGAGACATAACAACCCCCCTCCTCTAACTACAATAGAGACATAACACCCCCTCTAACTATAATAGAGACATAACAACCCCCTAACTATAATAGAGACATAACAACCCCCTCCTCTAACTATAATAGAGACATAACAACCCCCTCCTCTAACTATAATAGAGACATAACAACCCCCCTAACTATAATAGAGACATAACACCCCTCCTCTAACTGTAATAGAGACATAATAACCACCCCTCCTCTAACTATAATAGAGACATAATAACCCCCTCCTCTAACTATAATAGAGACATAACAAACCCCCTCCTCTAACTGTAATAGAGACATAACAACCCCCTCCTCTAACTGTAATAGAGACATAACAACCCCCTCCTCTAACTATAATAGAGACATAACAACCCCCTCCTCTAACTATAATAGAGACATAACAACCCCCCTCCTCTAACTGTAATAGAGACATAATAACCCCCCCCTCTAACTATAATAGAGACATAAACCCCCCCCTCCTCTAACTATAATAGACATAACAACCCCCCTAACTATAATAGAGACATAACAACCCCCCTCCTCTAACTGTAATAGAGACAACACAACCCCCCTCCCATAATAACCCCCTCCTCTAACTATAATAGAGACATAACAACCCCCTCCTCTAACTGTAATAGAGACATAACAACCCCCCTCCTCTAACTATAATAGAGACATAACAACCCCCCTCCTCTAACTGTAATAGAGACAACACAACCCCCCTCCCATAATAACCCCCCTCCTCTAACTATAATGGAGACATAACAACCCCCCTCCTCTAACTATAATAGAGACATAACAACCCCCCTCCTCTAACTATAATAGAGACATAACAACCCCCCTCCTCTAACTATAATAGAGACATAACAACCCCCTCCTCTAACTATAATAGAGACATAACAACCCCCTCGTCTAACTATAATAGAGACATAACAACCCCCCTCGTCTAACTATAATAGAGACATAACAACCCCCCTCCTCTAACTATAATAGCGACATAACAACCCCCCTCCTCTAACTATAATAGAGACATAACACCCCCTCCTCTAACTATAATAGAGACATAACAACCCCCTCCTCTAACTATAATAGAGACATAACCCCCCCTCTAACTATAATATAGACATAACAACCCTCCCTCCGCTAACTATAATAGAGACATAACAACCCCCTCCTCTAACTATAATAGAGACATAACAACCCCCCTCCTCTAACTATAATAGAGACATAATAACCCCCTCCTCTAACTATAATAGAGACATACCAACCCCCCTCCTCTAACTATAATAGAGACATAACAACCCCCTCCCCTAATAAACCCCCCCCCTAACTATAATAGCGACATAACAACCCCCTCCTCTAACTATAATAGAGACATAACAACCCCCCCTCCTCTAACTATAATAGAGACATAACAACCCCCCCTAACTATAATAGAGACATAACAACCCCCCTCCTCTAACTATAATAGAGACATAACAACCCCCCTCCTCTAACTATAATAGAGACATAACAACCCCCTCCTCTAACTATAATAGAGACATAACAACCCCCTCCTCTAACTATAATAGAGACATAACAACCCCCTCTCCTCTAACTATAATAGCGACATAACAACCCCCTCTAACTATAATAGAGACATAACACCCCCCCCTCCTCTAACTATAATAGAGACATAACAACCCCCTCCTCTAACTATAATAGAGACATAACAACCCCCTCTCCTCTAACTATAATAGCGACATAACAACCCCCCTCCTCTAACTATAATAGAGACATAACACCCCCTCCTCTAACTATAATAGAGACATAACAACCTCCCTCCTCTAACTGTAATAGACATAACAACCCCCTCCTCTAACTATAATAGAGACATAACACCCCCTCCTCTAACTATAATAGAGACATAACAACCCCTCTCCTCTAACTATAATAGCGACATAACAACCCCCTCCTCTAACTATAATAGAGACATAACAACCCCCCTCCTCTAACTATAATAGAGACATAACAACCCCCCCCTCCTCTAACTATAATAGAGACATAACAACCCCCTCCTCTAACTGTAATAGAGACATAACAACCCCCCTCCCTAATAACCCCCCTCCTCTAACTATAATAGAGACATAACAACCCCCTCCTCTAACTATAATAGAGACATAACAACCCCCTTCTCTAACTATAATAGAGACATAACAACCCCCTTCTCTAACTATAATAGAGACATAACAACCCCCTCCTCTAACTATAATAGAGACATAACAACCCCCTCCTCTAACTATAATAGAGACATAACAACCCCTCTCCTCTAACTATAATAGCGACATAACAACCCCCCTCCTCTAACTATAATAGAGACATAACAACCCCCCCTAACTATAATAGAGACATAACAACCCCCCTCCTCTAACTATAATAGAGACATAACAACCCCCCTCCTCTACCTATAATAGAGACATAACAACCCTCCTCCTAGAGACCTCTAACTATAATAGAGACATAACAACCCCCCCCCTCCTCTAACTATAATAGAGACATAACAACCCCCCCTCCTCTAACAATAATAGAGACATAACAACCCCCCCCTCCCATAACAACCCCCTAACTATAATAGAGACATAACAACCCCCTCCTCTAACTATAATAGAGACATAACAACCCCCCCTCCTCTAACTATAATAGAGACATAACAACCCCCTCCTCTAACTATAATAGAGACATAACAACCCCCCTCCCATAACAACCCCCCTCTAACTATAATAGAGACATAACAACCCCCCCTCTAACTATAATAGAGACATAACAACCCCCCTCCTCTAACTATAATAGAGACATAACAACCCCCCTCTTCTAACTATAATAGAGACATAACACCCCCCTCTTCTAACTATAATAGAGACATAACAACCCCCCTCTTCTAACTATAATAGAGACATAACAAACCCCCTCCTCTAACTATAATAGAGACATAACAACCCCCCTCTTCTAACTATAATAGAGACATAACAACCCCCTCCTCTAACTATAATAGAGACATAACAACCCCCTCTTCTAACTATAATAGAGACATAACAATAACCCCCTCTCTAACTATAATAGAGACATAACAACCCCCTCCTCTAACTATAATAGAGACATAACAACCCCCTCTTCTAACTATAATAGAGACATAACAACCCCCTCCTCTAACTATAATAGAGACATAACAACCCCCCTCTTCTAACTATAATAGAGACATAATAACCACCCCTCCTCTAACTATAATAGAGACATAACAACCCCCCTCTTCTAACTATAATAGAGACATAACAACCCCCTCCTCTAACTATAATAGAGACATAACAACCCCCCTCTTCTAACTATAATAGAGACATAACAACCCCCCCTCTTCTAACTATAATAGAGACATAACATACTCTCAATAATCACATCAATCAAGGGTATGTGTCCCAAATATCACTCTCGTCATTTGTTACATTACCTTTTGTGGGGACCCACTGGGATTCCTCTGGTCATAAGTAGTGCACTACATAGGAAATGAGTGCCATTTGGGACTATATGTAGTGGATATGTTGTCACCATACTATGTGGTCCAGAAGGTTCATCAGTAATCCTTCTCTTTCCAGAGGTCATTGATGTATAGACGAGGACAGGCAACACAGTGAACACACATTCCTGCCTTCCTCGTTCATTTGGAACGTAGATAGACTTGATGACATCAATGCAGACTTCTTGCTCTTCGTATTAGAGGGTTACTTGATTGTGGTGCTTTCTTGATTTGACAATTTCCCCCGTTGAAAATCAGGTGTTTCAATCACGCTCTGATTGCAGGGAATTCTACCTCATACTCCACCCTACAGTACTGTGTTTAGGTAAGAAGTGGCACCCTAACCCTTATGTAGTTCACTGCTCTTACAGGGCCCATGTCAAATATAGTGCACTAAATAGGGAATAGGGTGCAATTTCGGACGGAGACACTATCTCAGTGTTATGGGGGATAAACAAAGATGAACAGTGGCTTGATGGGCTTTAGGTTTTAATAGATACATTGCCTGTATCATGTGTTGTTAATTTCAATTTAAGAGTCAACTACTGCAGAGACTAATATTGAGATAAACTAAAGTGACAGAATGATAAATATGGCAGGAACTTTTGTTTTCTTTCTCCAGAGGTGGAAAAGTAAAGATATCTTCATAGAAAATGATTCAGTCAGACACCTTGTAAAATACCTCTGGAGTAAAAGTCGAAAAGTATCTGGTTTTAAATATACTTAAAGTATCAAAAGTAAATATCACTTCAAAATCCTTATATTAACAATCCAAAGGGCACCATTTATTTTTTACATTTATTTACAGATATCCAGGGGTATTCCAACTATCAGACATCATTTACAAATTAAGAATTTGGGTTTATTGAGTCCTCCAGATCAGAGATGGTAGAGATGACCAGGGATGTTCTCTGTTTAGTGAGTCCTCCAGATCAGAGATGGTAGAGATGACCAGGGATGTTCTCTGTTAAGTGAGTCCTCCAGATCAGAGATGGTAGAGATGACCAGGGATGTTCTCTGTTAAGTGAGTCCTCCAGATCAGAGATGGTAGAGATGACCAGGGATGTTCTCTGTTTAGTGAGTCCTCCAGATCAGAGATGGTAGAGATGACCAGGGATGTTCTCTGTTTAGTGAGTCCTCCAGATCAGAGATGGTAGAGATGACCAGGGATGGTATCTGTTTAGTGAGTCCTCCAGATCAGAGATGGTAGAGATGACCAGGGATGGTATCTGTTTAGTGAGTCCTCCAGATCAGAGATGGTAGAGATGACCAGGGATGTTCTCTGTTTAGTGAGTCCTCCAGATCAGAGATGGTAGAGATGACCAGGGATGTTCTCTGTTTAGTGAGTCCTCCAGATCAGAGATGGTAGGGATGACCAGGGATGTTCTCTGTTTAGTGAGTCCTCCAGATCAGAGATGGTAGGGATGACCAGGGATGGTATCTGTTTAGTGAGTCCTCCAGATCAGAGATGGTAGAGATGACCAGGGATGTTATCTGTTTAGTGAGTCCTCCAGATCAGAGATGGTAGAGATGACCAGGGATGTTCTCTGTTAAGTGAGTCCTCCAGATCAGAGATGGTAGAGATGACCAGGGATGTTCTCTGTTAAGTGAGTCCTCCAGATCAGAGATGGTAGAGATGACCAGGGATGTTCTCTGTTTAGTGAGTCCTCCAGATCAGAGATGGTAGAGATGACCAGGGATGTTCTGTTTAGTGAGTCCTCCAGATCAGAGATGGTAGAGATGACCAGGGATGTTCTGTTTAGTGAGTCCTCCAGATCAGAGATGGTAGAGATGACCAGGGATGTTCTCTGTTTAGTGAGTCCTCCAGATCAGAGATGGTAGAGATGACCAGGGATGTTCTGTTTAGTGAGTCCTCCAGATCAGAGATGGTAGAGATGACCTTGATCTTGATCTTGATAGAGTAAGTGTGTACTAAAGCATTCAAAATGTAATAAGTACTTTTGGGTGTCAGGTAATTAAGTAGTACTGTTGGGTGTCAGGGAATTAAGTAGTACTGTTGGGTGTCATGGAATTAAGTAGTACTGTTGGGTGTCAGGGATTTAAGTAGTACTGTTGGGTGTCAGGGGATTGAAGTAGTACTGTTGGGTGTCAGGGAATTAAGTAGTACTGTTGGGTGTCAGGGAATTAAGTAGTACTGTTGGGTGTCAGGGAATTAAGTAGTACTGTTGGGTGTCAGGGAATTAAGTAGTACTGTTGGGTGTCAGGGAATTAAGTAGTACTTTTGGGTGTCAGGGAATTAAGTAGTACTGTTGGGTGTCAGGGAATTAAGTAGTACTTTACATCAGTTAGTATCTAATGAGCATCTCCCATCTTTATCCTCTCTATATTATTAAATGATCTCTGTAATATTTATATTTAGGTGTCCTCCTCCTCTGATGACAGTTAGCCCTGCGTGACTCTGTTCTGAGGGGCTGACAGCATTATTTATTATAATTAAGGACAGCAAAAAGCTATTAAAAGAGATATGGGATGGGAGCCCTTACTTAGCCCCTATTCTGTCTCGCCACAGTGACTCAGGTAATTTCCCTTTGCCTCAGAGAAGCGTCTCTGCCAGCTGCTACCCACACACAGGAAGAGAGGGGGAACATAACACAATAGAGGGAGAAAGAGAGGGAGAGTGAACAGAGAAGAAGACAGAGGGATCACGCAGCAATAGCAAGAATAACAAGAAACAATTCAAGTACAAGAACAGAGAGAAGATTACAGAGTAAAGTAGTACACACAGCTTACCTCACACCTAACACCTCACACCTAACACCTAACACCTCACAACTCACAACTCACAACTCCTACTTCACAACTCACAACTCACAACTCACACCTCACACCTCCTAGCTCACGCCTCACACCTCACACCTCACACCTCCTGCCTCACACCACACACCTAACACCTAACTTCTAACACCTAACACAACTCTAACACCTCACACCTAACACCTAACACCTAACACCTAACACCTAACACCTAACACCTAACACCTAACACCTAACACCTAACACCTAAACCTAACACCTAACACTAACTAACACCTAACACCTAACACCTAACACCTAACACCTAACACCTAACACCTAACACCTAACACCTAACACCATCACACATCACACATCACACATCACACATCACACCACATATCACAACACATCTCACACCACACACCTCACACCACACAACTCACACCTAACACCTCACACCACACACCTCACAACTCACACCACACAACTCATACCACACACCTCACAACACACACCTCACACCTCACAACTCACACCACAAACCTCACACCACACACCTCACACCACACACCACACACCTCACACCTCACAGCACACACCTCACACCTCACAACTCACAACTCATACCTAACATCTCACACCTCACACCACAAACCTCAAACCTCACAATTCACACCACAAACCTCACACCTCACACCACAAACCTAAAATCTTACAACTCACACCTAACATCTCACACCACAAACCTCAAACCTCACACATCACACCACATACCTCACACCACACACCTAACACCTAACACCTAACACCTAACACCTAACAACTCACACCACATACCTCACAACTCACATCTAACATCTCACACCTCACACCTCACACATCTCACAACACACACCTCACACCTCACACCTCACAACACACACCTCACACTCACAACACACACCTCACACCTCACATCTCACACCTCACACCACCAACCTCACACCTCACACCACACATCTCACAACTCACACATCACACCACACATCTCACACCACCAACCTCACACCACACATCTCACAACTCACACATCACACCACACATCTCACAACTCACACATCACACCACACATCTCACAACTCACACATCACACCACACCCTCACACCACAAACCTCACACCTCACACCACAAACATCACAACTCACACCTAACATCTCACCTCACACCACAAACCTCAAACCTCACACATCACACCACAAACCTCACACCTCACACCATAAACCTCAAATCTCACAACTTACAACTCACACCTAACATATCACACCTCACACCTCACACCACACAACTCACACATCACACCTCACACCACACACCACAAACCTCACACCTCACACCACAAACCTCGCACCTCACAACTTACAACTCACACCTAACATCTCACACCTCACACCACAAACCTCAAACCTCACAACTTACAACTCACACCTAACATCTCACACCTAACACCTCAAACCTCACACACCACAAACCTCACACCTCACACCTCACACCACAAACCTCACACCTCACAACTCACAACACAAACCTCACGCCTCACAACTCACACCTAACATCTCACACCTCAAACCTTTCACCTCACACCTCACACCACAAACCTCACAACTCACACCACAAACCTCACACCTCACTCCACCAACCTCAAACCTCAAACCACAAACCTCACACCTCACACCTCACACCTCTCATCTCACATCTCACACCCCAAACCTCACACCTCACACCTCACACCCCAAACCACAAACCTCACACCTCACACCACAAACCTCACAACTCATAACTCACACCACACAACTCACACATCACACCTCACACCACACAACTTACACCACAAACCTCACATCTCACAACTTACAACTCACACCTAACACCTCACAACTCACAAATCACACATCACACACACATCACACATCACACCTCACACCTCACACCACATACCTCACAACTCACATCTAACATTTCACACCACAAACCTCACACCTCACAACACACACCTCACACCTCACACCTCACACCTCACACCACCAACCTCACACCTCACACCACACATCTCACAACTCACACATCACACCACACATCTCACACCACCAACCTCACACCACACATCTCACAACTCACACATCACACCACACATCTCACAACTCACACATCACACCACACATCTCACAACTCACACATCACACCACACCCCTCACACCACAAACCTCACACCTCACACCACAAACATCACAACTCACACCTAACATCTCACACCTCACACCACAAACCTCAAACCTCACACATCACACCACAAACCTCACACCTCACACCATAAACCTCAAATCTCACAACTTACAACTCACACCTAACATATCACACCTCACACATCACACCACACAACTCACACATCACACCTCACACCACACACCACAAACCTCACACCTCACACCACAAACCTCGCACCTCACAACTTACAACTCACACCTAACATCTCACACCTCACACCACAAACCTCAAACCTCACAACTTACAACTCACACCTAACATCTCACACCTCACACCACAAACCTCAAACCTCACACATCACACCACAAACCTCACACCTCACAACTCACAACACAAACCTCACGCCTCACAACTCACACCTAACATCTCACACCTCACAACAAACCTCAAACCTCAAACCTTTCACCTCACACCTCACACCACAAACCTCACAACTCACACCACAAACCTCACACCTCACTCCACCAACCTCAAACCACAAACCTCACACCTCACACCTCTCATCTCACATCTCACACCCCAAACCTCACACCTCACACCTCACACCTCACACCTCACACCACAAACCTCACAACTCATAACTCACACCACACAACTCACACCTCACACCACACAACTTACACCTCACACCACAAACCTCACATCTCACAACTTACAACTCACACCTAACATCTCACACCTCACACCTCAAACCTCACACATCACACCACACAACTCACACCTCACACCACACACCACACACCTCACAACTCACATCTAACATCTCACACCACAAACCTCACACCTCACAACACACACCTCACACCTCACACCTCACACCTCACACCACCAACCTCACACCTCACACCACACATCTCACAACTCACACATCACACCACACCCTCACACCACAAACCTCACACCTCACACCACAAACATCACAACTCACACCTAACACCTCATACCACACCACAAACTCAAACTCACACATCACACCACAAACCTCACACCTCACACCATAAACCTCAAATCTCACAACTTACAACTCACACCTCAACATATCACACCTCACACCTCACACCACAAACCTCACACCTCACACCTCACAACTCACAACTCACAACTCACAACTCACACATCACACCTCACACCTCACACCACATACCTCACAACTCACAACTCACATCTCACACCTCACACCTCACACCTCACACCTCACCACTCATACCTCACACCTCACATCTCACACCTCACACCACCAACCTCACACCTCACACCACACATCTCACAACTCACACCTCACACCACACAACTCACACCTCATACCTCACACCTAACACCTCACCCCTCACACCACACACCACACACCACAAACCTCACACCACAAACCTCACACCTCACACCACAAACCTCACACCTCACACCTCACACATCACACCTCACACCTCACACCTCACACCACATACCTCACACACCTCACACCTCACACCTCACACCTCACACCACACACCACAAACCTCACACCTCACACCACAAACCTCGCACCTCACAACTTACAACTCACACCTAACATCTCACACCTCACAACACAAACCACAAACCTCACAACTTACAACTCACACCTAACATCTCACACCTCACACCACAAACCTCAAACCTCACACATCACACCACAAACCTCACACCTCACACCACAAACCTCACACCTCACAACTCACAACACAAACCTCACGCCTCACAACTCACACCTAACATCTCACACCTCACACCTCACACCACAAACCTCAAACCTCACACATCACACCACACAACTCACACATCACACCTCACACCACACACCACACACCTCACACCTCACACCTCACACCTCACAACTCACACCTCACACCACATACCTCACAACTCACATCTCACACCTAACATCTCACACCTAACACCTCACACCTCACACCTCACACCTCACAACTCACACCTCACACCTCACACCTCACACCTCACACCACAAACCTCACACCTCACACCTCACAACTCACACCTCACAACTCACACCTCACACCTCACACCTCACACCACACACCTCACACCTCACACCACAAACCTCACACCACAAACCTCAAACCTCACACATCACACCACAAACCTCACACCTCACACCTCACACCACAAACCTCAAATCTCACAACTTACAACTCACACCTAACATATCACACCTCACACCACAAACCTCAAACCTCACACCTCACAACTCACACCTCACACCTCACACCTCACACCTCACACCTCACACCTCACACCACAAACCTCGCACCTCACAACTTACAACTCACACCTAACATCTCACACCTCACAACACAAACCTCAAACCTCACAAATCACAACTCACACCTAACATCTCACACCTCACACCACAAACCTCAAACCTCACACCTCACACCTCACACCTCACACCACAAACCTCACAACTCACACCACAAACCTCACACCTCACTCCACCAACCTCAAACCACAAACCTCACACCTCACACCTCTCATCTCACATCTCACACCCCAAACCTCACACCTCACACCCCAAACCTCACACCTCACCTCACCTCACACCACAAACCTCAAATCTCACAACTTACAACTCACACCTAACATATCACACCTCACACCACAAACCTCAAACATCACACCACACAACTCACACATCACACCTCACACCACACACCACAAACCTCACACCTCACACCACAAACCTCACACCTCACAACTTACAACTCACACCTAACATCTCACACCTCACACCACAAACCTCAAACCTCACACATCATACCCTCACACCTCACACCTCACACCTCACACCTCACAACTCAAACCTCATGCCTCACAACTCACACCTAACATCTCACACCTCACAAACCTCAAACCTCAAACCTCAAACCTCTCACCTCTCACCTCATACCTCATACCTCACACCACAAACCTGACAACTCACACCACAAACCTCACACCTCACACCCCAAACCTCACACCTCACACCTCACAAACCTCACACCTCACACCTCATACCTCACACCTCAAACCACAAACTTCACACCTCACACCACAAACCTCACACCTCACCTCACAACTCACAACACAAACCTCACAACACAAACCTCACACCTCACAACAAACCTCATACCTCAAAACTTTCACCTCACACCTCACACCACAAACCTCACACCTCACTCCACCAACCTCAAACCTCAAACCACAAACCTCACACCTCACACCTCACACCTCTCATCTCACATCTCACACCCCAAACCTCACACCTCACACCACAAACCTCACACCTCACACCTCATACCTCACACCCCAAACCACAAACTTCACACCTCACACCACAAACCTCACAACTCATAACTCACACCACACAACTCACACATCACACCTCACACCACACAACTTACACCTCACACCACAAACCTCACATCTCACAACTTACAACTCACACCTAACATCTCACACCACACACCTCACACCTCACAACTTACAACTCACACCTCACACCTCACACCTCACACCTCACACCACAAACCTCAAACCTCAAACCTCACACATCACACCACTCACACATCACACCACACACCTCACAAGTCACACCTCACACCTAACATCTCACACCTCACACCTCACCACTCATACCTCACACCTCACATCTCACACCACCAACCTCACACCACCAACCACACCACACACCACACACCTCACACACACACCTCACACCACAAACCTCACACCTCACACCACGAACCTCACAACTCACAAATCACAACTCACACCTAACATCTCACACCTCACACCACAAACCTCACACATCACACATCACACCACAAACCTCACACCTCACACCACAAACCTCACACCTCACACCTCACAACACAAACCTCACACCTCACACCACAAACCTCAAACCTCACACATCACACCTCACACCACACACCACACACCTCACAAGTCACACCTAACATCTCACACCTCACCACTCCTACCTCACACCTCACAACTCACACCTCACACCTCACAACTCACACCTCACACCTCACACCACACAACTCACACCTCACACCTAACACCTCACACCACAAACCACACACTCACACCTCACACCACAAACCTCACACCTCACAACTCACAACTCACACCTAACATCTCACACCTCACACCACAAACCTCAAACCTCACACATCACACCACAAACCTCACACCTCACACCACAAACCTCAAATCTCACAACTTACAACTCACACCTAACATATCACACCTCACACCACAAACCTCAAACCTCACACATCACACCACACAACTCACACATCACACCTCACACCACACACCACAAACCTCACACCTCACACCACAAACCTCAAACCTCACAACTTACAACTCACACCTAACATCTCACACCTCACACCACAAACCTCAAACCTCACACATCACACCACAAACCTCACACCTCACACCTCACACCACAAACCTCACACCTCACACCTCACAACTCACAACACAAACCTCACGCCTCACAACTCACACCTAACATCTCACACCTCACAACAAACCTCAAACCTCTCACCTCACACCTCAAACCTCAAATCTCACACCTCACAACTCACACCACAAACCTCACACCTCACTCCACCAACCTCACACCAAACCTCACATCTCACACCCCAAACCTCACACCTCACACCACAAACCTCACATCTCACAACTTACAACTCACACCTAACATCTCACACCTCACACCACAAACCTCAAACCTCACACATCACACCACACACCTCACACCTCACACCACACACCACACACCTCACACCTCACACCTCACACCTCACACCTCACACCACACAACTCACACCTAACATCTCACACCTCACACCACAAACCTCAAACCTCTCACCTCACAACTCACACCACAAACCTCATACCTCACACCACAAACCTCACAACTCACACCACAAACCTCACGCCTCACTCCACCAACCTCACACCAAACCTCACATCTCACACCCCAAACCTCACACCCCAAACCTCACACCTCACACCTCATACCTCACACCTCAAACCACAAACTTCACACCTCACACCACCAACCTCACACCTAACACCACAAACCTCACACCTCACACCACAAATCTCACACCACAAACATCACAACTCATAACTCACACCTCACACCTCACACCTCACACCTCACACCTCACACCACACACCTCACACCACACACCTCACACCACACACCTCACACCACACAACTCACACCTCATATCTCACACCACACACCACACACCTCACAACTCATACCTCACACCTCACAACACACAACTCATAACTCAAACCTCACACCACAAACCTCACACCCCACATCACAAACCTCACATCGCACACCTCACACCACACACCTCTTCACAAACCACAAACCTCACACCTCACACCTCACAACTCACACCTCACAACTCAAACCTCACACCACAAACCTCACACCCCACTTCACAAACCTCACATCTCACACCTCACATCTCGCACCACAAACTTCACACCTCACACCTCACACCAAAAACCTCACACCTCACACCTAACAACTCACTCCTCAAACCACAAGCCTCACATCACAAACCTCACACCTCACTCCTCACACCTAATACCTCACACCTAATACGTCACAGCTCACACCTCACACCTTAGGTGTGGGACACCTGGTCAAGGAAAAGGAGTAGGAAACTAGGTCTGTGTCCCAAATGTCCCCATATCCCCTATATAGTACACTACAGTTCATCAAGGCCCATAAGCTGACCATAGGGCTCTGGTCAAAGGAAGTCCACTATATAGTGAATAGGTTGGCATTTGAGACACAGGCCTAGGTGTTTGGTTGCCAGGCTAGGAGAGGGTTGTCATTATGCTATAGTCCATTATCCATGTTTCCTTCAGAGGCTCATGGGAGGGTATGTACGGGGACTTGCTGTTGCCTCTCATCCCTATCTGGGAATATCACCAAGACAACCAAGGCTCCGGAGCATAACATCTGGGGTCTAGATGTACACAGAAGTCCTTAATCAAATCACATGACAAGATGAGGATGCTGATTTGATACTTCAGGGGGCCCCACTTGCTCCACAAATCATGTAATTGATTAGATATTCAAAAGGTTTGAATATTACCATTACAGATGGGGTTCCATTACAGATAGCTACCCTACGTTACATGTGCCAGAATTCCATATCATATGTGTTTGTCTTCTATGTTCGCTGCACTGAACCCACGTCCAATACTAGATACCACACTGAACCCACGTCCAATACTAGATACCACACTGAACCCACGTCCAATACTAGATACCACACTGAACCCACGTCCAATACCAGATACCACACTGAACCCACGTCCAATACTAGATACCACACTGAACCTAGGTCCAATACCAGATACCACACTGAACCCAGGTCCAATACTAGATACCACACTGAACCCAGGTCCAATACTAGATACCACACTGAAACCCAATACTAGATACCAATACTAGATACCACACTGAACCCACGTCCAATACTAGATACCACACTGAACCCACGTCCAATACTAGATACCACACTGAACCTAGGTCCAATACCAGATACCACACTGAACCCAGGTCCAATACCAGATACCACACTGAACCCAGGTCCAATACCAGATACCACACTGAACCCAGGTCCAATACCAGATACCACACTGAACCCAGGTCCAATACTAGATACCACACTGAACCCACGTCCAATACCAGATACCACACTGAACCCACGTCCAATACCAGATACCACACTGAACCCAGGTCCAATACCAGATACCACACTGAACCCACGTCCAATACCAGATACCACACTGAACCCAGGTCCAATATCAGATACCACACTGAACCCAGGTCCAATACCAGATACCACACTGAACCCAGGTCCAATACCAGATACCACACTGAACCCAGGTCCAATACTAGATACCACACTGAACCCACGTCCAATACCAGATACCACACTGAACCCAGGTCCAATACCAGATACCACACTGAACCCAGGTCCAATACTAGATACCACACTGAACCCACGTCCAATACTAGATACCACACTGAACCCAGGTCCAATACCAGATACCACACTGAACCCAGGTCCAATACCAGATACCACACTGAACCCAGGTCCAATATCAGATACCACACTGAACCCAGGTCCAATATCAGATACCACACTGAACCCAGGTCCAATACCAGATACCAGGGAGTCCAAGAAACCCCACCCAGTCCAATGCCTCCAATACTTTTCAGGAATGCTTTCCAAGACAAATAAAATCTACAATCACAAACCAGAAGCGCTCCTCTCTCCCATTGCTTTCTGTCTCTTTCTTTCTGCTAATCTGTATCTCTGTTTCTTCTGTTCTTCTCTGTTTCTCTCTCACTCTGCTGCCAAAGTAACTGCTGTCTGTTTCTGTCCCCTTCCGCTCCTCGTCCTCCCAGCATCGCTGTGGCTGTGGTGGCTGGTACTGTTGTGACACAGCCTCCTGCTAGCGATTCAGTTGCACCTCCGCCAGAGCCCGATACTGTTGTGACACAGGCCACCGAGAAGCCTGAATCCCCCACAAGGAAAGTAATGGCACCCGTCCCCAGTCTACCCTCTACTGGCACCACCCCACCCCGCTCTCCCCCACTAGGCCCCTGTATCTTGTTGCCTGCATGCAATGGTGGCCTGAAATTAATATACTTGAGCACACGATTGTAAATATTGATAAGTATAATACAAAATGAATGCCATATCATCACCTTCAGGGCAAATGGAACCACACAGTGGAGACGTTATCACAAGAACACACTGTTAGAATTAACAGAACGTTTCTGATTGCGCTTTTATATCTGATACAAATAAAACCGCTATATTTTTTTTTACCCCTTCAAGCTGATGAAACACAATCAGATTAGATGTGCTGAACACCTTCATCTAAAACGATAAGACTAAAGAAGATAAAACACATTTAATTCAAATATCTTTAAGATAAGACTTTCTCAAGTTTATGGATCGTAAATGTTCAGAACCAAACGTACTCTAGTCCTGATCATTGTCTTGGGGGGAAAAAACTTGAAAATGTAATATATTAGAATATTAGAGAATAAAATCTATATTTTTTTTATAATTATGATACACGTCTTCGTGATACATGTGCCAAATGTTACTACTCTGTTAGAGTTGTCAGTCGTAATAAACTATTTTAACAGTGCTCTATCTGACTGGATATCCTTCTCTACCTCTGCATCTCTCTTTCCTCTCCTCATGTCTGACCTGTTTGCATGGATGTCTGTCTAATACCGTTCTGTACTGTTCTGTACAGTGTGCATGGCAACGTTCTGTCCTGTTGTCTTTGTCGTCATGGTGATAGGCATGAGATTCTAAATGGAATGATACTGTGTGTTATATATCTATTAATTTAGTTCTGTATTTCTTTCAAGTCTGTTGTCAAGCTTGTCATGAAAAATATCATTGTCTAACCACAAAGTAATTGGATAAATTATATTTTAAATGTTGAACTGTGTAAATGCTGACGACAACTGATTTCTTTGCTGAAGTGAAAACAAGTGAATGCGTATGAGAGGAATGTGTATTGTATGGAAAAGTGGAATCATCATGAAGAGATTCATAGCCATAAATAAATGACTGTGATTATTAATGAATGTCAGAGGGTTTAAATGGGTAGTACAGTATTTCGCTGGGTTTAAAGGTGGAGTCTAGTATTTAGATGGGTTTAACCCTTGTGTGGTGTTCGGGTCTGTTGGACCCAATTTCAATGTTTACTAAAAGACAAATGATACAATGAATAATTATTTCAACCTGAGACTCATTGGCTCATTCTCTGTGAAGAACAAGCAAAAGAACACCTTTTCATTGCGTTCACACTGTGCACCCCCTACACATTTATATCACATCTGGTGTTTGGGTCCACTGGACCCGGAGGTAATAGAACTGTGGAAACGTGTGTGCTGTTTCAACACAGCACCAAGAACCTGTCTGTCTCCCTGCTTGTCTGTCTCTCTCCCGCTTTTCTCACATTATTTACCCGTTGTAGTGTGTGAAACTACACAATGTCTTGCGGGAACCTGCACAATGTTATTACAATACATTATTTTCAATACATTGTGGAAAAAATCTGTATTTTTCCACACTCTACCCCAACCAGGTACAAGTTGGGGGAGGGACACAACAAATAAATAGCTTTGCATGTGTGGCTCCTTACCACAATTAATCAGTGTGGCAAAAACGACCTCTGCTCAGAGGGCCTTAGAAATCATTTTCGCAGAGAGAGAAGCTAGTGTGGAAGGAATTTCTTCCACTTTGGAAGATGGAGAATTTTCTGAATATGAGGATCATGTCTCTGTCAATTCGGATTCTGACAGTGAGTTGGAAGAAGAGGATGAGATTGACCCTCAGCCAGCCCCAGGACACGCCCATCAGCAGCCAGGACCAGCCAATCAGCAGCCAGCTAATCAGCAGCCTGCAGGAGGAGAAATATGGATGGCAAAACATTGTGGAATTGAATGGCCTTCTTGCCAAAGGAATGAGCCACCCCGCAAGGCTGCCAATGTAATAAGGATGCAACCAGGGCCAACTAGGATGGTGGTTACTCATGAGCAGGACATGAAGTCTTTAGAACAGCTCATCCCAGACACCATCCAGAAAATCATTCTGGACTGCACTAATTTGGAGGCAAGGCGTGTTTTCCGAGAGAGTTGGAATTAGATGGACCAAACTCATTTACATGCGTTCCTATTCTTGCTGGTTGTTTTCAGATCCAATGGGGAATCCACAGAATCCCTGTGGGATGCAGAAACTGGTAGAGAACATTTCTGTGCAACAATGTCTCTGGAAAACGCCCAGGATTATCCGCTTCGATAACCGAGACACCAGACCAGCTCGGAGGCAGAGAGACAAGCTAGCTGCAATCAGGTCAGTGCAGAGAGACCAGACCAGCTCGGCGGCAGAGAGACAAGCTATCTGCAATCAGGTCAGTGCAGAGAGACAAGCTAGCTGTAATCAGGTCAGTGCAGAGAGACAAGCTAGCTGCTATCAGGTCAGTGCAGAGAGACAAGCTAGCTGCAATCAGATCAGTGCAGAGAGACGGGCCTAGCTGCAATCAGATCAGTGCAGAGAGACGAGCCTAGCTGCAATCAGATCAGTGCAGAGAGACAAGCTAGCTGTAATCAGGTCCGTGCAGAGAGACAAGCTGGCTGTAATCAGGTCCGTGCAGAGAGACAAGCTGGCTGTAATCAGGTCCGTGCAGAGAGACAAGCTGGCTGTAATCAGATCAGTGCAGAGAGACAAGCTGGCTGTAATCAGATCAGTGCAGAGAGACAAGCTGGCTGCAATCAGGTCAGTGCAGAGAGACAAGCTAGCTGCAATCAGATCAATGCAGAGAGACAAGCTAGCTGCAATCAGGTCAGTGCAGAGAGACAAGCTGGCTGTAATCAGATCAGTGCAGAGAGACAAGCTGGCTGTAATCAGGTCAGTGCAGAGAGACAAGCTGGCTGTAATCAGATCAGTGCAGAGAGACAAGCTAGCTGTAATCAGGTCAGTGCAGAGAGACAAGCTAGCTGTAATCAGGTCAGTGCAGAGAGACAAGCTAGCTGCAATCAGATCAATGCAGAGAGACAAGCTAGCTGTAATCAGGTCAGTGCAGAGAGACAAGCTGGCTGTAATCAGATCAGTGCAGAGAGACGGGCCTAGCTGTAATCAGATCAGTGCAGAGAGACGGGCTAGCTGCAATCAGATCAGTGCAGAGAGAGCCTAGCTGCAATCAGATCAGTGCAGAGAGACAAGCTAGCTGTAATCAGGTCAGTGCAGAGAGACAAGCTAGCTGCAATCAGGTCAGTGCAGAGAGACAAGCTGGCTGTAATCAGATCAGTGCAGAGAGACAAGCTGGCTGTAATCAGATCAGTGCAGAGAGACAAGCTGGCTGTAATCAGGTCAGTGCAGAGAGACAAGCTAGCTGTAATCAGATCAGTGCAGAGAGACAAGCTGGCTGTAATCAGATCAGTGCAGAGAGACAAGCTGGCTGTAATCAGATCAGTGCAGAGAGACAAGCTAGCTGCTATCAGGTCAGTGCAGAGAGACAAGCTAGCTGCAATCAGATCAGTGCAGAGAGACGGGCCTAGCTGCAATCAGATCAGTGCAGAGAGACGAGCCTAGCTGCAATCAGATCAGTGCAGAGAGACAAGCTTGCTGTAATCAGATCAGTGCAGAGAGACAAGCCTAGCTGCAATCAGATCAGTGCAGAGAGACGAGCCTAGCTACAATCAGATCAGTGCAGAGAGACAAGCTTGCTGTAATCAGGTCAGTGTGGGAAAAGTGGGTGGACCGCCTGCCCGTTTTACAACCCTGGACCCAATGTTAACAACGTTACTGTTGATGAGCAGCTTATGCCATTTCGGGGCCGCTGCCCCTTCAGGCAGTACATACTGTCTAAACCTGCAAAATATGGAATCAAGATCTGGACGGCCTGTGATGCTGCTTCACCATACAAAAAACAAGCCAGAGCTCACACCTCAGCTGTTGAATACATAGAACAGGCCTATCAATTCCTCTTTGTGGTCACGGCCGACACGTCCCTAGTGTCCTACGTACCAAAGAAAGGGAACAATGTGGTACTCTTGAGTACGCTGCATAGGGATGGGAGAATCTGTGGCCAGGAACATCACAAAACAGAAATCATAATGGATTACAATGCCACAATAGGAGTGGTGGACAATTTAGACAAGCTGCTGACTGGCTACAGCTGCAGAAGAAGAACCCTACGCTGGCATCTTGTGATATTCTTCAACATCTTGGACATCTCGGTGTACAACGCGTTTGTCATCTGGATGGCGTTGTACCCAGATTGGAACAGAGGGAAACTCCAGAGGAGACGGCTCTTTCTCGAGGAGCTGGGAAAGGCATTGTTAGGACCTCAAATCCAGAGGAGGCAACATATCTCAAGGACACCAGCTTCTGCAGCCATCGTGAGGAGGATTCAGGAGGAGGATGCTGGTGACCCATCTTCCCGATCCACAGAACCAACAACTCCAATACAGGAAGTAAGTCTGAGTGATGTTGTTGCGTGTGTGTGTTGACTCTCCTACCTTGGCCTGCTGTAACCATAAATGTGTATTTTATTTAATTTCACCTTTATTTAGCCAGATAGGCCAGTTGAGAACAAGTTCTCATTTACAACTGCGATCTGGCCAAGATAAAGCAAAGCAGTGCGACAAAAACAACAACACAGAGTTACATGTGGGATAAACAAACGTACAGTCAATAACACAATAGAAAATATGAATACAGTGTGTGCAAATGGAGTAAGGAGGTAAGGCAATAAATAGGCCCTAGTGGCGAAGTAATTACACATGAGCAAATGAACACTGGAGTACACTATATATGTGAGTGAGATGTTGCTAAATTCCTGAACTAAGTGTTTTCATCCTTCTAGATGCCGGGAGCAACAAGAAGAAGCCCTGTGATGTGTGTGGACCCAAGAAGGACAGGAAGACACGGTTCACATGCATCAAGTGGAAGAAATACATTTGCAACACACACACAGTTAAACTCTGTCCCTCATGTGGTGTGTAGACTGGCCTTAATTTGTGTTCATTGAGGCTCCTATATCATTTCCATAAAATACTGTATGTAAAATTTGTCCTTCCAATTTGTTCAGTTCAAAGCAATAAACATCAATAGTGATGAAAACTTTGTTTCAATCATATTTGTTCAAGATAAACATGATTTTTCCACCCTTGTCTTGAATATAATTGATTTTTGTTTACAAAAATCAAATTTTCTTAAAATAAAAAAGAATAGCGCTTTTATTGATAAATGTCATCTAGCAGGTATATGGCAAATATTAAGTATGTTGTCTATTTTACTTGCAATAAATTTAAGTCAACATCTAGGTATGAAGTATTTTTAGGTCAATTGTTATGGCTGTATTGTTTTAAAAACCCAATAATGTTGTGAACATTGGGTGAATAATAAAAACATGAACACCACACAAGGGTTAAAGGGGTAGTCTGGTATTTAGCTTGGTTTAAAGGGGTTGTACAGTATTTAGCTTGGTTTAAAGGGGTAGTCCGGTATTTAGCTTGGTGTAAAGGGGTAGTCCGGCATTTAGCTTGGTTTAAAGGGGTAGTACAGTATTTAGCTTGGTTTAAAGGGGTTGTACAGTATTTAGATTAGTTTAAAGGGGTAGTCCGGTATTTAGCTTGGTGTAAAGGGGTAGTTCGGTATTTAGCTTGGTGTAAAGGGGTAGTACAGTATTTAGCTTGGTTTAAAGGGGTAGTACAGTATTTAGCTTGGTTTAAAGGGGTTGTACAGTATTTAGCTTGGTTTAAAGGGGTAGTCCGGTATTTAGCTTGCTTTAAAGGGGTAGTCCGGTATTTAGCTTGCTTTAAAGGGGTAGTCCGGTATTTAGCTTGGTTTAAAGGGGTAGTCCGGTATTTAGCTTGCTTTAAAGGGGTAGTCTGGTATTTAGCTTGCTTTAAAGGGGTAGTCTGGTATTTAGCTTGGTTTAAAGGGGTAGTCTGGTATTTAGCTTGGTTTAAAGGGGTAGTCCAGTATTTAGCTTGCTTTAAAGGTGTAGTCCGGTATTTAGCTTGCTTTAAAGGGGTAGTCCGGTATTTAGCTTGGTTTAAAGGGGTAGTCCGGTATTTAGCTTGGTTTAAAGGGGTAGTCCGGTATTTAGCTTGGTGTAAAGGGGTAGTCCGGTATTTAGCTTGGTTTAAAGGGGTAGTCTGGTATTTAGCTTGGTTTAAAGGGGTAGTCTGGTATTTAGCTTGGTTTAAAGGGGTAGTCCGGTATTTAGCTTGGTTTAAATGGGTAGTCCGGTATTTAGCTTGGTTTAAAAGGGTAGTCCGGTATTTAGCTTCCTTTAAAGGGGTAGTCCGGTATTTAGCTTGCTTTAAAGGGGTAGTCTGGTATTTAGCTTGCTTTAAAGGGGTAGTCTGGTATTTAGCTTGGATTAAAGGGGTAGTCCGGTATTTAGCTTGGTTTTAAGGGGTAGTCCGGTATTTAGCTTGGTTTAAAGGGGTAGTCCGGTATTTAGCTTGGTTAAAAGGGGTAGTCCAGTTAAAGGGGTAGTACAGTTTTTGGCCTAGTTTAAAGGGGTAGTACAGTATTTAGCTGAGTTTAAAGGGGTAGTCCGGTATATAGCTGAGTTTAAAGGGGGAGTACAGTATTTAGCCTAATTGTTCCAATCTTATTGTTGCTAACCATGCTAATGAGAACTGAGCGCTGGATAACATGTACAGTATGTCTGCTCCCTTTACATGACTTTATACAGGGAGTAGCAACATTTAGCCAGGGAGCTCTGCCCCAATACTGTACTCACCACCCTCTGAAGAGGCAGCTCTAGCCCTTAGCTCAGTGTGGATGTTGCCTGTAATCCATGGCTTCTGGTTGGGGTATGTACGCACGTACACTGTAGGGACGACTCCTCAATGTTATCGGATGAATCAAGGAACATATTCCAGTCTATGATAGTGAAACAGTCCAGTAGCTTAGTATCTGCTTCATCAGACCACTTCTCTATTGAGCACATCACTGGAACTTCCTGTTTGAATTGTTGCTTGTAAGCAGGAGGATAGAGTTATGGTCTGATTTGCCAAAGGGAGGGCGAGGGAGGGACTTGGATGCATTTCTGCATGTTTAGTAAAGGTGATCTAGAGTTTTGTCGCATCTAGTTGCACAGGTGACATGCAGGATTTCAGTTTCCCTGCATTAAATCAATGGCCTCTGGGAGAGCATTTCTTGTTTGCTTAAGGCCCTATACAGCTTGTTGAGTGTGGTCTTAGTGTCAGCATCAGTAGATGGTACTAAATAGACAGCTAAGAAAAATATAGATTAAATAGTTTGGTGTAATACCGCCGTCGATGAGAATGTGGGCGTGGTCCTCCTAATACAGCCGTCGATGAGAATGTGGGCGTGGTCCTCCTAATACAGCCATCGATGAGAATGTGGGCGTGGTCCTCCTAATACAGCCGTCGATGAGAATGTGGGTGTGGTCCTCCTAATACAGCCGTCGATGAGAATGTGGGCGTGGTCCTCCTAATACAGCCGTCGATGAGAATGTGGGCGTGGTCCTCCTAATACAGCCGTCGATGAGAATGTGGGCGTGGTCCTCCTTATACAGCTTATAATGAGGTATTCTAACTCAGACAAGCAAAAACTCGAGACTTCCTTAATATTAGAGTTTGTGCACCAGCTGTTAACACTCTTATCCGAGTTTGCCGTCCGGTCTTGGTGTTGCATAGAAAAAAGAACAAGATTTATATTATCCTTGTCCCCTTTCAATCACAAATCTGAGAAACATAGGATTTGACAGTTTTTCAGGTCCTGTTGATAGGATAGTCTCGAACTGAGCTCATCCAGTTTGTTCTCCAGTGATTGATAGGATAGTCTCGAACTGAGCTCATCCAGTTTGTTCTCCAGTGATTGATAGGATAGTCTCGAACTGAGCTCATCCAGTTTGTTCTCCAGTGATTGATAGGATAGTCTCGAACTGAGCTCATCCAGTTTGTTCTCCAGTGATTGCATGTTTACCAATAGAACAGAGGGCAATGGCGGTCTATTGGTTCGCCGACTTAGTCTCATCTGAATACCGCCTCACCTGCCTCTCTTTCGCCAATGTTTCGTCTTTCGAGTCCCGGGGATTTAGGCCTGGTCCTGAGTAAGTAGAAAATCCAGAGCTGCTGACTCTTTGAAGTAGAAATCTTCATCCAAATTGAGGTTAGTGATCACTGTTCTGATGTCCAGAAGCTGTTTTCGGTAAATTATGGCGGAGACACAGACCACATTTACATACAATATCCGGTTATTATTCAGGATACTCAACTACTCATTTTTTGAGTTGACGCATATAAATATCATATCCTGTTTACAATAACCCGAAAAAAGCATGTTTCCCGTTTATGAGAAACCCAGATAAGATACTGATCTTAGATGGTGTACTGTGGAATGGAAACATCTTATCCTGTTTACTATTGTTTCTCACGGTATGCTACCTGAGCAGTTCAATCCACCACAATAATTCCATATTCATTTGTTTTGCTGATACTCCGTACCTGACTGTATAACCCACTGGCGTAGGCTCCTCCCCTAATTTAGTTAAATTTCTGCTCATAATTTTCAACAAAATACTGGTATTTCCAAGATGGTGTAGCAGTGCGGACGTGTTTGTTGTTGTCCTGTGTAAATTTTATGTTTTTTTTCCCGTATTTGTTTTATATCTTGCAATATATTTCGATCTCTTTTTCCATTATTAAATTAAATAGACCTTCCGGCAACTCCCCTCACCCAATGTGATACGGATCTGCTATGTTTAGACCTTATAGCCAGAACCCTCCATCAGCAGCTAGCCATCAGAACCTCCATCAGCAGCTAGCCATCAGAACCTCCATCAGAAGCTAGCCATCAGAACCTCCATCAGCAGCTAGCCATCAGAACCTCCATCAGCAGCTAGCCATCAGAACCTCCATCCGCAGCTAGCCATCAGAACCTCCATCAGCAGCTAGCCATCAGAACCTCCATCAGCAGCTAGCCATCAGAACCTATATCAGAAGCTAGCCATCAGAACCTCTATCAGAAGCTAGCCATCAGAGCCTCTATCAGAAGCTAGCCATCAGAACCTCCATCAGCAGCTAGCCATCAGAACCTCTATCAGAAGCTAGCCATCAGAGCCTCTATCAGAAGCTAGCCATCAGAACCTCCATCAGAAGCTCACCATCAGAACCTCCATCAGCAGCTAGCCATCAGATCCTCCATCAGCAGCTAGCCATCAGAACCTATATCAGAAGCTAGCCATCAGAACCTCCATCAGCAGTTAGCCATCAGAACCTCCATCAGAAGCTAGCCATCAGAACCTCCATCAGAAGCTAGCCATCAGAACCTCTATCAGAAGCTATCCATCAGAGCCTCTATCAGAAGCTAGCCATCAGAACCTCTATCAGAAGCCAGCCATCAGAACCTCCATCAGAAGCTACCCATCAGAACCTCCATCAGAAGCTAGCCATCAGAACCTCCATCAGCAGCTAGCCATCAGAAACTAACCAACTAATTAGCTACTAGCTATTTAGTCTTTGTTAGCCCGTGCTAGCGACCTTTACCTTTAGATCAGACACCAGACGATATTAGCCTGGATAATACCTGCCAGTCTGTACTGATATCAACCCTGAACATCGGACTGCTTTTCTCCACTACATCACCGAATTCCTGCCGTAAGCTCTGGAGCATCACAGCTAGCTAGCTGCTACCGAGTGGCCTGAAGCTAGCCTTGAGCCAGGCCCATCTCGCCGCCTGCTCAGTGGAACCCTATGATCCCTCGGCTACACAGCTGATGCCTCCTGGACTCTTCACTAACAGGACTAGAAGCCACTACATCACCCGATTCCTGCCGTGAGCTCAGTACCTTGGCAGCGGATCTAGTGGCTAGTGACTATAGTGGCTAATGCCCTTGTCCCAAAGTTAGCACCAGTTAGCCTCGAGCCAGTTGCATCTCCTGGCTAGCAAACAAAATGATTCCAGCCACAATACCTCTTTTGCCAATTGGCCTGGACCCTTTGTCGACATGGAACCCCGCCGATCCATCACGACTGGTCTGCCGACATAATTCCGTCCGATGTGCCCTCAACCAGCCTTTGCCGGACGTCAGTGAAGACGCTTCTACTAGCCCTGGCCTGCTAACTTCATGAACACTGTGTCTCCCACTTGCCTAGCGTAGTAACGACTACCCAACGGCTTCCCTGTTCCATCTATTGCTGTTCACTGGACATAGCTGATGCCTGCTGGACTGTTCATTAATCACGGTACTCCATTTAGTTTATTTTGCCTATCTGTCAACCCCAGCCTCGAACTCAGGCCCTGTGTGTAGTTAACTGACCCTCTCTGCCCATTCATTGCCATTTTACCTGTTGTTGTTGTCTTAGCTGATTAGCGGTTGTTGTCCAACCCGTCTTAGCTAGCTCTCCCAATCAACACCTGGGATTGCTATATGCTTCACTTCAATTTCAATTCAATTCAAAGGGCTTTATTGGCATGGGAAACATGTGTTAACATTGCCAAAACAAGTGAGGTAGATAATATATGAAGTGAAATAAACAATAAAAATTAACAGTAGACATCACACATACAGAAGTTTCAGAGACTTTATGTCTCTCTCTAATGTCAATATGCCTTGTATACTGCTGTTTAGGTTCGTTATCATTGTTTTATGTTACTGCGGAGCCCCTAGTCCCACCATAACTACTGCCTCCAGATATGCAATCTCTCTTATCATCACTCAATGCCTAGGTTTACCTCCACTGTACCTGCACTCTACCATACCCCTGTCTGTACATTATTCCCTGAATCTATCCTACAGCGCCCAGAAATTTGCTCCTTTTATTCTCTGTCCCCAATGCACTAGACGACCAGACGACCAGATCTGATAGCCTTTAGCCATACCCTCATCCTACTCTTCCTCTGTTCCTCAGGGGATGTGGAAGTTATCCCAGGCCCTGTGTGTACCCAGGCGCTCTCATTTTTTTACTTCTGTAACCGTAAAAGCCTTGGTTTCATGCATGTTAACATCAGAAGCCTCCCCCCTAAGTTTGTTTTACTCACTGCTTTAGCACACACCACCAACCCTGATGGCGTTGCCGGGTCTGAATCCTGGCTAAGGAAGGCCACCAAAAATGTTGAGATTTCCATCCCCAACAACAACATTTTCCGTCAAGATAGAACTGCCAAAGGGGGAGGAGTTAAAATCTACTGCAGAGATAGCCTGCAAAGTTCTGTCATACTTTCCAGATCTATGCCCAAACAATTTGAGTTTGTAATTTTAAAAATGAATCTCTCCAGAAAAAAGTCTCTCACTGTTGTCGCCTGTTATAGACCCCATCAGCTTCCAGCTGTGCCCTGGAAACCATATGTGAATTGATTTCCCCCCATCTATCTTCAGAGTTCATTCTGTTAGGTGACCTAAACTGGGATATGCTTAACACCCCAACCGTCCTACAATCTAAGCTAGATGCCCTCAATATCAAGGAACCCACCAGGTACAACCCTAAATCCGTAAACATGTAACACCCTCATAGATATTTTCCTGACCTGGCATTTTCCTGACTTGCCCTCAAAATACACCTCTGCTGTTTTCAATCAGGATCTCAGCGATCACTGCCTCATTGCCTGCATCCGTTATGGATCTGCGGTCAAAAGACCACCACAAATCACTACCAAACGAATCCCACCGTACCTTCTCCGCTGTGCAATCCAGTTTCCGAGCTGGTCACGGGTGCACCTCAGCCACGCTCAAGGTACTAAACGTTATCATAACCGCCATTGATAAAAGACAGTACCCTGCAGCCGTCTTCATCGACCTGACCAAGGCATTCGACTCTGTCAATCACCGTATTCTTATCGGCAGACTCAACAGCCTTGGTTTCTCAAATGACTGCCTCGTCTTGTTCACCAACTACTTCTCAGATCGAGTTCAGTGTGTCAAATCGGGGGGGCTGGTCTCCAGACCTCTGGAAGTCTCTATTGGGGTACCACAGGGTTTATTTCTCGGGCCGACTCTTTTCTCTGTATATATCAACAATGTCGCTCTTGCTGCGGGTGATTCCTTGATCCACCTCTACGCAGACGACTCCATTCTGTATACATCTGGCCCTTCTTTGGACACTGTGTTAACAAACCTCCAAACGAGCTTCAATGCCATACAACACTCCTTCCGTGGCATCCAACTGCTCATAAATGCTAGTAAACTAAATGCATGCTCTTCAACTGATCGCTGCCCGCACCTGTCCGTCCGACTAGCTTCACTATTCTGGAAGGTTCTGCCCTAGAATATGTGGACAACTACAAATACCTAAGTGTCTGGCTAGACTGTAAAGGCTCATATTAAGCATCTCCAATTCAAAAGTAAATCTAGAATCGGCTTCCCTATTTCGCAACAAAGCCTCCTTCACTCACGCTGCCAAACATACCCTCGTAAAACTGACTATCCTACCGATCCTCGACTTCAGCGATGTAATTTACAAAATAGCCTCCAACACTCTACAAAGCAAACTGGATGCAGTCTATCACAGTGCCATCCGTTTTGTCACCAAAGCCCCATATACCATCCACCACTGTGACCTGTACGCTCTCATCGACTGGCCCTTGCTACATATTCGTTGCCAAACCCGCTCCAGGTCATCTATAAGTCTTTGCTAGGTAAATCTCCGCCTTATCTCAGCTCACTGGTCACCTAGCAACACCCACCTGTTGCACGCGCTCCGGCAGGTATATCTCACTGGTCATCCCCAAAGCCAACACCTCTTGGGCCGCCTTTCCTACCAGTTCTCAGATGCCAATGACTAGAACGAATTGCAAAAATGGCTGAAATTGGAGAGTTATATCTCCCTCACTAACTTTAACCTCTTGCGACGAGCAATCCCGGATCCGGGAGAGTAATCATAGCCTCAAACGAATTAGCATGACGCAGCGGTCATAAATACTTTTCCTATTCATGAAAATCGCAAGTGAAATTAAATAAATATATTCAAACACAAGCTTAGCCTTTTGTTAACAACACTGTCATCTCAGATTTTCAAAATATGCGTTACAGCCAACGCTAGACAAGCATTTGTGTAAGTTTATCATGGCATAATGCTATGCTAGGCTCTGCTGGCAGCAGGCAACATTTTCACGAAAATAAGAAATTTACCTTTGAAGAACTTCGGATGCTTTCACTCAGGAGACTCCCAGTTAGATAGCAAATGTTCCTTTTTTCCAAAAATATTATTTTTGTAAGCGAAATAGCTCCCATTTCTTCATCATGCTTGGCTGAGAAATCGACCGGTAATGCTGCAACTATAACGCCAAACTTTTATCAAAATTTGCTCCATAATATCGACAGAAACACGGCAAACGTTGTTTAGGATCCATCCTCAAGGTGTTTTTAACATATATATTCGATAATATATCCGTCGAGGCAATTGGTTTCTCATAAGAAGCGATTGGAAAAATGGCTGCCTCAGTATTTTACGCAAGATTTTCTGTGGGAGACACCATGTGACCACATGCTATATATGGTCCCTTTACAACCATTCTTCCCTTACAACCATTGAAATGCCTAAAAAGACGTCACAATGCTGTAGACACCTTGGGGAATACGTGGAAAACGTAAGCTCATTCGTAGCTCATTCACAGCCATATGAGGAGTCATTGGCATGAGGCGGTTTCAAAAAATGCGGCACTTCCTGGTTGGATTTTTATCTGGGTTTTGCCTGTAACATCAGTTCTGTGGCACTCACAGACAATATCTTTGCAGTTTTGGAAACGTCAGAGTATTTTCTTTCCAAAGCT